>NC_086446.1:415887762-416143402 GCF_028390025.1 Pseudophryne corroboree | reverse complement strand
ACCACAGGTATGGATGGATAGTATACTTGACGACACAGAGGTAGGTAGAGCAGTGGCCTACTGTACCATACTGCTATATATTATATACTGGTGGTCAGCAAACTGTGCAAAACTGAAATGCACCACAGGTATGGATGGATAGTATACTTGACGACACAGAGGTAGGTAGAACAGTGGCCTTCTGTACCGTACTGCTATATATTATATATACTGGTGGTCAGCAAACTGTGCAAAACTGAAATGCACCACAGGTATGGATGGATAGTATACTTGACGACACAGAGGTAGGTAGAGCAGTGGCCTACTGTACCATACTGCTATAGATTATATACTGGTGGTCAGCAAACTGTGCAAAACTGAAATGCACCACAGGTATGGATGGATAGTATACTTGACGACACAGAGGTAGGTAGAGCAGTGGCCTACTGTACCGTACTGCTATATATTATATATACTTGTGGTCAGGAAACTGTGCAAAACTGAAATGCACCACAGGTATGGATGGATAGTATACTTGACGACACAGAGGTAGGTAGAGCAGTGGCCTTTTGTACCGTACTGCTATATATTATATATACTGGTTGTCAGCAAACTGTGCAAAACTTAAATGCACCACAGGTATGGATGGATAGTATACTTGACGACACAGAGGTAGGTAGAGCAGTGGCCTACTGTACCATACTGCAATATATTATATACTTATGTCAGCAAACTGTGCAAAACTGAAATGCACCACAGGTATGGATGGATAGTATACTTGACGACACAGAGGTAGGTAGAGCAGTGGCCTACTGTACCGTACTGCTATATATTATATACTGGTGGTCAGCAAACTGTGCAAAACTGAAATGCACCACAGGTATGGATGGATAGTATACTTGACGACACAGAGGTAGGTAGAACAGTGGCCTTCTGTACCGTACTGCTATATATTATATATACTGGTGGTCAGCAAACTGTGCAAAACTGAAATGCACCACAGGTATGGATGGATAGTATACTTGACGACGCAGAGGTAGGTAGAGCAGTGGCCTACTGTACCGTACTGCTATATATTATATACTGGTGGTCAGCAAACTGTGCAAAACTGAAATGCACCACAGGTATGGATGGATAGTATACTTGACGACACAGAGGTAGGTAGAGCAGTGGCCTACTGTACCATACTGCTATATATTATATACTGGTGGTCAGCAAACTGTGCAAAACTGAAATGCACCACAGGTATGGATGGATAGTATACTTGACGACACAGAGGTAGGGAGAGCAGTGGCCTACTGTACCATACTGCTATATATTATATACTGGTGGTCAGCAAACTGTGCAAAACTGAAATGCACCACAGGTATGGATGGATAGTATACTTGACGACACAGAGGTAGGTAGAGCAGTGGCCTACTGTACCGTACTGCTATATATTATATACACTTGTGGTCAGCAAACTGTGCAAAACTGAAATGCACCACAGGTATGGATGGATAGTATACTTGACGACACAGAGGTAGGTAGAGCAGTGGCCTTCTGTACCGTACTGCTATATATTATATATACTGGTGGTCAGCAAACTGTGCAAAACTGAAATGCACCACAGGTATGGATGGATAGTATACTTGACGACACAGAGGTAGGTAGAGCAGTGGCCTACTGTACCATACTGCTATATACTATATACTGGTGGTCAGCAAACTGTGCAAAACTGAAATGCACCACAGGTATGGATGGATAGTATACTTGACGACACAGAGGTAGGTAGAGCAGTGGCCTACTGTACCATACTGCTATATATTATATACTGGTGGTCAGCAAACTGTGCAAAATTGAAATGCACCACAGGTATGGATGGATAGTATACTTGACGACACAGAGGTAGGTAGAGCAGTGGCCTACTGTTCCATACTGCTATATATTATATACTGGTGGTCAGCAAACTGTACAAAACTGAAATGCACCACAGGTATGGATGGAAAGTATACTTGACGACACAGAGGTAGGTAGAGCAGTGGCCTACTGTACCGTACTGCTATATATTATATATACTTGTGGTCAGCAAACTGTACAAAACTGAGATGCACCACAGGTATGGATGGATAGTATACTTGACGACACAGAGGTAGGTAGAGCAGTGGCCTTCTGTACCGTACTGCTATATATTATATATACTGGTCGTCAGCAAACTGTGCAAAACTGAAATGAACCACAGGTATGGATGGATAGTATACTTGACGACACAGAGGTAGGTAGAGCAGTGGCCTACTGTACCATACTGCTATATATTATATACTGGTGGTCAGCAAACTGTGCAAAACTGAAATGCACCACAGGTATGGATGGATAGTATACTTGACGACACAGAGGTAGGTAGAGCAGTGGCCTACTGTACCATACTGCTATATATTATATACTGGTGGTCAGCAAACTGTGCAAAACTGAAATGCACCACAGGTATGGATGGATAGTATACTTGACGACACAGAGGTAGGTAGAACAGTGGCCTTCTGTACCGTACTGCTATATATTATATATACTGGTGGTCAGCAAACTGTGCAAAACTGAAATGCACCACAGGTATGGATGGATAGTATACTTGACGACACAGAGGTAGGTAGAGCAGTGGCCTACTGTACCATACTGCTATAGATTATACACTGGTGGTCAGCAAACTGTGCAAAACTGAAATGCACCACAGGTATGGATGGATAGTATACTTGACGACACAGAGGTAGGTAGAGCAGTGGCCTACTGTACCGTACTGCTATATATTATATATACTTGTGGTCAGGAAACTGTGCAAAACTGAAATGCACCACAGGTATGGATGGATAGTATACTTGACGACACAGAGGTAGGTAGAGCAGTGGCCTTTTGTACCGTACTGCTATATATTATATATACTGGTTGTCAGCAAACTGTGCAAAACTGAAATGCACCACAGGTATGGATGGATAGTATACTTGACGACACAGAGGTAGGTAGAGCAGTGGCCTACTGTACCATACTGCAATATATTATATACTTATGTCAGCAAACTGTGCAAAACTGAAGTGCACCACAGGTATGGATGGATAGTTTACTTGACGACACAGAGGTAGGTAGAGCAGTGGCCTACTGTACCGTACTGCTATATATTATATACTGGTGGTCAGCAAACTGTGCAAAACTGAAATGTACCACAGGTATGGATGGATAGTATACTTGACGACACAGAGGTAGGTAGAGCAGTGGCCTACTGTACCGTACTGCTATATATTCTATACCGGTGGTCAGCAAACTGTGCAAAACTGAAATGCACCACAGGTATGGATGGATAGTATACTTGACGACACAGAGGTAGGTAGAGCAGTAGCCTACTGTACCGTACTGCTATATATTATATACTGGTGGTCAGCAAACTGTGCAAAATGGAAATGCACCACAGGTATAGATGGATAGTATACTTGACGACACAGAGGTAGGTAGAGCAGTGGCCTACTGTACCGTACTGCTATATATTATATACTGGTGGTCAGCAAACTGCAAAACTGAAATGCACCACAGGTATGGATGGATAGTATACTTGACGACACAGAGGAAGGTAGAGCAGTGGCCTACTGTACCGTACTGCTATATATTATATACTGGTTGTCAGCAAACTGTGCAAAACTGAAATGCACCACAGGTATGGATGGATAGTATACTTAACGCAACAGAGTTAGGTAGAGCAGTGGCCTACTGTACCGTACTGCTATATATTATATACTGGTGGTCAGCAAACTGTGCAAAACTGAAATGCACGACAGGTATGGATGGATAGTATACTTGACAACACAGAGGTAGGTAGAGCAGTGGCCTACTGTACCGTACTGCTATATATTATATACTGGTGGTCAGCAAACTGTGCAAAACTGAAATGCACCACAGGTATGGATGGATAGTATACTTGACTACACAGAGGTAGGTAGAGTAGTGGCCTACTGTACCGTACTGCTATATATTATATACTGGTGGTCAGCAAACTGTGCAAAACTGAAATGCACCACAGGTATGTATGGATAGTATACTTGATGACACAGAGGTAGGTAGAGCAGTGGCCTACTGTACCGTACTGCTATATATTATAAATACTGGTGGTCAGCAAACTGTGCAAAACTGAAATGCACCCCAGATATAGATGGATAGTATACTTGACGACACAGAGGTAGGTAGAGCAGTGGCCTACTGTACCGTACTGCTATATATTATATACTTGTGGTCAGCAAACTGTGCAGAACTGAAATGCACCACAGGTATGGATGGATAGTATACTTGACGACACAGAGGTAGGTAGAGCAGTGGCCTACTGTACCGTACTGCTATATATTATGTACTGGTGGTCAGCAAACTGTGCAACACTGAAATGCACCACAGGTATGGATGGATAGTATACTTGACGATACAGAGGTAGGTAGAGC
Organism: Pseudophryne corroboree; assembly: GCF_028390025.1. Taxonomy (NCBI): domain Eukaryota; kingdom Metazoa; phylum Chordata; class Amphibia; order Anura; family Myobatrachidae; genus Pseudophryne; species Pseudophryne corroboree. The sequence goes on along the minus strand of NC_086446.1, from coordinate 416,138,975 downwards.
AGTGGCCTTCTGTACCGTACTGCTATATATTAAATACTGGTGGTCAGCAAACTGTGCAAAACTGAAATGCACCACAGGTATGGATGGATAGTATACTTGACGACACAGAGGTAGGTAGAGCAGTGGCCTACTGTACCGTACTGCTATATATTATATACTGGTGGTTAGCAAACTGTGCAAAACTGAAATGTACCACAGGTATGGATGAATCGTATACTTGAAGACACAGAGGTAGGTAGAGCAGTGGCCTACTGTACCGTACTGCTATATATTATATACTGGTGGTCAGCAAACTATGCAAAACTGAAATGCACCACAGGTATTAATGGATAGTATACGTGACGCAACAGAGTTAGGTAGAGCAGTGGCCTACTGTACCGTACTGCTATATATTATATACTGGTGGTCAGCAAACTGTGCAAAACTGAAATGCACCACAGGTATGGATGGATAGTATACTTGACGACACAGAGGTAGGTAGAGCAGTGGCCTTCTGTACCGTACTGCTATATATTATATACTGGTGGTCAGCAAACTGTGCAAAACTGAAATGCACCACAGTTATGGATGGATAGTATACTTGACGACACAGAGGTAGGTAGAGCAGTGGCCTACTGTACCGTACTGCAATATATTATATACTTATGTCAGCAAACTGTGCAAAACTGAAATGCACCACAGGTATGGATGGATAGTATACTTGACGACACAGAGGTAGGTAGAGCAGTGGCCTACTGTACCATACTGCTATATATTATATACTGGTGGTCAGCAAACTGTGCAAAACTGAAATGCACCACAGGTATGGATGGATAGTATACTTGACGACACAGAGGTAGGTAGAACAGTGGCCTTCTGTACCGTACTGCTATATATTATATATACTGGTGGTCAGCAAACTGTGCAAAACTGAAATGCACCACAGGTATGGATGGATAGTATACTTGACGACACAGAGGTAGGTAGAGCAGTGGCCTACTGTACCGTACTGCTATATATTATATATACTTGTGGTCAGCAAACTGTGCAAAACTGAAATGCACCACAGGTATGGATGGATAGTATACTTGACGACACAGAGGTAGGTAGAGCAGTGGCCTTTTGTACCGTACTGCTATATATTATATATACTGGTGGTCAGCAAACTGTGCAAAACTGAAATGCACCACAGGTATGGATGGATAGTATACTTGACGACACAGAGGTAGGTAGAGCAGTGGCCTACTGTACCATACTGCTATATATTATATACTGGTGGTCAGCAAACTGTGCAAAACTGAAATGCACCACAGGTATGGATGGATAGTATACTTGACGACACAGAGGTAGGTAGAGCAGTGGCCTACTGTACCATACTGCTATATATTATATACTGGTGGTCAGCAAACTGTGCAAAATTGAAATGCACCACAGGTATGGATGGATAGTATACTTGACGACACAGAGGTAGGTAGAGCAGTGGCCTACTGTTCCATACTGCTATATATTATATACTGGTGGTCAGCAAACTGTACAAAACTGAAATGCACCACAGGTATGGATGGAAAGTATACTTGACGACACAGAGGTAGGTAGAGCAGTGGCCTACTGTACCGTACTGCTATATATTATATATACTTGTGGTCAGCAAACTGTGCAAAACTGAGATGCACCACAGGTATGGATGGATAGTATACTTGACGACACAGAGGTAGGTAGAGCAGTGGCCTTCTGTACCGTACTGCTATATATTATATATACTGGTCGTCAGCAAACTGTGCAAAACTGAAATGCACCACAGGTATGGATGGATAGTATACTTGACGACACAGAGGTAGGTAGAGCAGTGGCCTACTGTACCATACTGCTATATATTATATACTGGTGGTCAGCAAACTGTGCAAAACTGAAATGCACCACAGGTATGGATGGATAGTATACTTGACGACACAGAGGTAGGTAGAGCAGTGGCCTACTGTACCATACTGCTATATATTATATACTGGTGGTCAGCAAACTGTGCAAAACTGAAATGCACCACAGGTATGGATGGATAGTATACTTGACGACACAGAGGTAGGTAGAACAGTGGCCTTCTGTACCGTACTGCTATATATTATATATACTGGTGGTCAGCAAACTGTGCAAAACTGAAATGCACCACAGGTATGGATGGATAGTATACTTGACGACACAGAGGTAGGTAGAGCAGTGGCCTACTGTACCATACTGCTATAGATTATATACTGGTGGTCAGCAAACTGTGCAAAACTGAAATGCACCACAGGTATGGATGGATAGTATACTTGACGACACAGAGGTAGGTAGAGCAGTGGCCTACTGTACCGTACTGCTATATATTATATATACTTGTGGTCAGGAAACTGTGCAAAACTGAAATGCACCACAGGTATGGATGGATAGTATACTTGACGACACAGAGGTAGGTAGAGCAGTGGCCTTTTGTACCGTACTGCTATATATTATATATACTGGTTGTCAGCAAACTGTGCAAAACTTAAATGCACCACAGGTATGGATGGATAGTATACTTGACGACACAGAGGTAGGTAGAGCAGTGGCCTACTGTACCATACTGCAATATATTATATACTTATGTCAGCAAACTGTGCAAAACTGAAATGCACCACAGGTATGGATGGATAGTATACTTGACGACACAGAGGTAGGTAGAGCAGTGGCCTACTGTACCGTACTGCTATATATTATATACTGGTGGTCAGCAAACTGTGCAAAACTGAAATGCACCACAGGTATGGATGGATAGTATACTTGACGACACAGAGGTAGGTAGAACAGTGGCCTTCTGTACCGTACTGCTATATATTATATATACTGGTGGTCAGCAAACTGTGCAAAACTGAAATGCACCACAGGTATGGATGGATAGTATACTTGACGACGCAGAGGTAGGTAGAGCAGTGGCCTTTTGTACCGTACTGCTATATATTATATATACTGGTGGTCAGCAAACTGTGCAAAACTGAAATGCACCACAGGTATGGATGGATAGTATACTTGACGACACAGAGGTAGGTAGAGCAGTGGCCTACTGTACCATACTGCTATATATTATATACTGGTGGTCAGCAAACTGTGCAAAACTGAAATGCACCACAGGTATGGATGGATAGTATACTTGACGACACAGAGGTAGGTAGAGCAGTGGCCTACTGTACCATACTGCTATATATTATATACTGGTGGTCAGCAAACTGTGCAAAATTGAAATGCACCACAGGTATGGATGGATAGTATACTTGACGACACAGAGGTAGGTAGAGCAGTGGCCTACTGTTCCATACTGCTATATATTATATACTGGTGGTCAGCAAACTGTACAAAACTGAAATGCACCACAGGTATGGATGGAAAGTATACTTGACGACACAGAGGTAGGTAGAGCAGTGGCCTACTGTACCGTACTGCTATATATTATATATACTTGTGGTCAGCAAACTGTGCAAAACTGAGATGCACCACAGGTATGGATGGATAGTATACTTGACGACACAGAGGTAGGTAGAGCAGTGGCCTTCTGTACCGTACTGCTATATATTATATATACTGGTCGTCAGCAAACTGTGCAAAACTGAAATGCACCACAGGTATGGATGGATAGTATACTTGACGACACAGAGGTAGGTAGAGCAGTGGCCTACTGTACCATACTGCTATATATTATATACTGGTGGTCAGCAAACTGTGCAAAACTGAAATGCACCACAGGTATGGATGGATAGTATACTTGACGACACAGAGGTAGGTAGAGCAGTGGCCTACTGTACCATACTGCTATATATTATATACTGGTGGTCAGCAAACTGTGCAAAACTGAAATGCACCACAGGTATGGATGGATAGTATACTTGACGACACAGAGGTAGGTAGAACAGTGGCCTTCTGTACCGTACTGCTATATATTATATATACTGGTGGTCAGCAAACTGTGCAAAACTGAAATGCACCACAGGTATGGATGGATAGTATACTTGACGACACAGAGGTAGGTAGAGCAGTGGCCTACTGTACCATACTGCTATAGATTATATACTGGTGGTCAGCAAACTGTGCAAAACTGAAATGCACCACAGGTATGGATGGATAGTATACTTGACGACACAGAGGTAGGTAGAGCAGTGGCCTACTGTACCGTACTGCTATATATTATATATACTTGTGGTCAGGAAACTGTGCAAAACTGAAATGCACCACAGGTATGGATGGATAGTATACTTGACGACACAGAGGTAGGTAGAGCAGTGGCCTTTTGTACCGTACTGCTATATATTATATATACTGGTTGTCAGCAAACTGTGCAAAACTTAAATGCACCACAGGTATGGATGGATAGTATACTTGACGACACAGAGGTAGGTAGAGCAGTGGCCTACTGTACCATACTGCAATATATTATATACTTATGTCAGCAAACTGTGCAAAACTGAAATGCACCACAGGTATGGATGGATAGTATACTTGACGACACAGAGGTAGGTAGAGCAGTGGCCTACTGTACCGTACTGCTATATATTATATACTGGTGGTCAGCAAACTGTGCAAAACTGAAATGCACCACAGGTATGGATAGATAGTATACTTGACGACACAGAGGTAGGTAGAACAGTGGCCTTCTGTACCGTACTGCTATATATTATATATACTGGTGGTCAGCAAACTGTGCAAAACTGAAATGCACCACAGGTATGGATGGATAGTATACTTGACGACGCAGAGGTAGGTAGAGCAGTGGCCTACTGTACCGTACTGCTATATATTATATACTGGTGGTCAGCAAACTGTGCAAAACTGAAATGCACCACAGGTATGGATGGATAGTATACTTGACGACACAGAGGTAGGTAGAGCAGTGGCCTACTGTACCATACTGCTATATATTATATACTGGTGGTCAGCAAACTGTGCAAAACTGAAATGCACCACAGGTATGGATGGATAGTATACTTGACGACACAGAGGTAGGGAGAGCAGTGGCCTACTGTACCATACTGCTATATATTATATACTGGTGGTCAGCAAACTGTGCAAAACTGAAATGCACCACAGGTATGGATGGATAGTATACTTGACGACACAGAGGTAGGTAGAGCAGTGGCCTACTGTACCGTACTGCTATATATTATATACACTTGTGGTCAGCAAACTGTGCAAAACTGAAATGCACCACAGGTATGGATGGATAGTATACTTGACGACACAGAGGTAGGTAGAGCAGTGGCCTTCTGTACCGTACTGCTATATATTATATATACTGGTGGTCAGCAAACTGTGCAAAACTGAAATGCACCACAGGTATGGATGGATAGTATACTTGACGACACAGAGGTAGGTAGAGCAGTGGCCTACTGTACCATACTGCTATATACTATATACTGGTGGTCAGCAAACTGTGCAAAACTGAAATGCACCACAGGTATGGATGGATAGTATACTTGACGACACAGAGGTAGGTAGAGCAGTGGCCTACTGTACCATACTGCTATATATTATATACTGGTGGTCAGCAAACTGTGCAAAATTGAAATGCACCACAGGTATGGATGGATAGTATACTTGACGACACAGAGGTAGGTAGAGCAGTGGCCTACTGTTCCATACTGCTATATATTATATACTGGTGGTCAGCAAACTGTACAAAACTGAAATGCACCACAGGTATGGATGGAAAGTATACTTGACGACACAGAGGTAGGTAGAGCAGTGGCCTACTGTACCGTACTGCTATATATTATATATACTTGTGGTCAGCAAACTGTACAAAACTGAGATGCACCACAGGTATGGATGGATAGTATACTTGACGACACAGAGGTAGGTAGAGCAGTGGCCTTCTGTACCGTACTGCTATATATTATATATACTGGTCGTCAGCAAACTGTGCAAAACTGAAATGCACCACAGGTATGGATGGATAGTATACTTGACGACACAGAGGTAGGTAGAGCAGTGGCCTACTGTACCATACTGCTATATATTATATACTGGTGGTCAGCAAACTGTGCAAAACTGAAATGCACCACAGGTATGGATGGATAGTATACTTGACGACACAGAGGTAGGTAGAGCAGTGGCCTACTGTACCATACTGCTATATATTATATACTGGTGGTCAGCAAACTGTGCAAAACTGAAATGCACCACAGGTATGGATGGATAGTATACTTGACGACACAGAGGTAGGTAGAACAGTGGCCTTCTGTACCGTACTGCTATATATTATATATACTGGTGGTCAGCAAACTGTGCAAAACTGAAATGCACCACAGGTATGGATGGATAGTATACTTGACGACACAGAGGTAGGTAGAGCAGTGGCCTACTGTACCATACTGCTATAGATTATACACTGGTGGTCAGCAAACTGTGCAAAACTGAAATGCACCACAGGTATGGATGGATAGTATACTTGACGACACAGAGGTAGGTAGAGCAGTGGCCTACTGTACCGTACTGCTATATATTATATATACTTGTGGTCAGGAAACTGTGCAAAACTGAAATGCACCACAGGTATGGATGGATAGTATACTTGACGACACAGAGGTAGGTAGAGCAGTGGCCTTTTGTACCGTACTGCTATATATTATATATACTGGTTGTCAGCAAACTGTGCAAAACTGAAATGCACCACAGGTATGGATGGATAGTATACTTGACGACACAGAGGTAGGTAGAGCAGTGGCCTACTGTACCATACTGCAATATATTATATACTTATGTCAGCAAACTGTGCAAAACTGAAATGCACCACAGGTATGGATGGATAGTATACTTGACGACACAGAGGTAGGTAGAGCAGTGGCCTACTGTACCGTACTGCTATATATTATATACTGGTGGTCAGCAAACTGTGCAAAACTGAAATGCACCACAGGTATGGATGGATAGTATACTTGACGACACAGAGGTAGGTAGAACAGTGGCCTTCTGTACCGTACTGCTATATATTATATATACTGGTGGTCAGCAAACTGTGCAAAACTGAAATGCACCACAGGTATGGATGGATAGTATACTTGACGACACAGAGGTAGGTAGAGCAGTGGCCTACTGTACCGTACTGCTATATATTATATACTGGTGGTCAGCAAACTGTGCAAAACTGAAATGCACCACAGGTATGGATGGATAGTATACTTGACGACACAGAGGTAGGTAGAGCAGTGGCCTACTGTACCATACTGCTATATATTATATACTGGTGGTCAGCAAACTGTGCAAAACTGAAATGCACCACAGGTATGGATGGATAGTATACTTGACGACACAGAGAAAGGGAGAGCAGTGGCCTACTGTACCATACTGCTATATATTATATACTGGTGGTCAGCAAACTGTGCAAAACTGAAATGCACCACAGGTATGGATGGATAGTATACTTGACGACACAGAGGTAGGTAGAGCAGTGGCCTACTGTACCGTACTGCTATATATTATATACACTTGTGGTCAGCAAACTGTGCAAAACTGAAATGCACCACAGGTATGGATGGATAGTATACTTGACGACACAGAGGTAGGTAGAGCAGTGGCCTTCTGTACCGTACTGCTATATATTATATATACTGGTGGTCAGCAAACTGTGCAAAACTGAAATGCACCACAGGTATGGATGGATAGTATACTTGACGACACAGAGGTAGGTAGAGCAGTGGCCTTCTGTACCGTACTGCTATATATTATATATACTGGTGGTCAGCAAACTGTGCAAAACTGAAATGCACCACAGGTATGGATGGATAGTATACTTGACGACACAGAGGTAGGTAGAGCAGTGGCCTACTGTACCATACTGCTATATACTATATACTGGTGGTCAGCAAACTGTGCAAAACTGAAATGCACCACAGGTATGGATGGATAGTATACTTGACGACACAGAGGTAGGTAGAGCAGTGGCCTACTGTACCATACTGCTATATATTATATACTGGTGGTCAGCAAACTGTGCAAAATTGAAATGCACCACAGGTATGGATGGATAGTATACTTGACGACACAGAGGTAGGTAGAGCAGTGGCCTACTGTTCCATACTGCTATATATTATATACTGGTGGTCAGCAAACTGTACAAAACTGAAATGCACCACAGGTATGGATGGAAAGTATACTTGACGACACAGAGGTAGGTAGAGCAGTGGCCTACTGTACCGTACTGCTATATATTATATATACTTGTGGTCAGCAAACTGTACAAAACTGAGATGCACCACAGGTATGGATGGATAGTATACTTGACGACACAGAGGTAGGTAGAGCAGTGGCCTTCTGTACCGTACTGCTATATATTATATATACTGGTCGTCAGCAAACTGTGCAAAACTGAAATGCACCACAGGTATGGATGGATAGTATACTTGACGACACAGAGGTAGGTAGAGCAGTGGCCTACTGTACCATACTGCTATATATTATATACTGGTGGTCAGCAAACTGTGCAAAACTGAAATGCACCACAGGTATGGATGGATAGTATACTTGACGACACAGAGGTAGGTAGAGCAGTGGCCTACTGTACCATACTGCTATATATTATATACTGGTGGTCAGCAAACTGTGCAAAACTGAAATGCACCACAGGTATGGATGGATAGTATACTTGACGACACAGAGGTAGGTAGAACAGTGGCCTTCTGTACCGTACTGCTATATATTATATATACTGGTGGTCAGCAAACTGTGCAAAACTGAAATGCACCACAGGTATGGATGGATAGTATACTTGACGACACAGAGGTAGGTAGAGCAGTGGCCTACTGTACCATACTGCTATAGATTATACACTGGTGGTCAGCAAACTGTGCAAAACTGAAATGCACCACAGGTATGGATGGATAGTATACTTGACGACACAGAGGTAGGTAGAGCAGTGGCCTACTGTACCGTACTGCTATATATTATATATACTTGTGGTCAGGAAACTGTGCAAAACTGAAATGCACCACAGGTATGGATGGATAGTATACTTGACGACACAGAGGTAGGTAGAGCAGTGGCCTTTTGTACCGTACTGCTATATATTATATATACTGGTTGTCAGCAAACTGTGCAAAACTGAAATGCACCACAGGTATGGATGGATAGTATACTTGACGACACAGAGGTAGGTAGAGCAGTGGCCTACTGTACCATACTGCAATATATTATATACTTATGTCAGCAAACTGTGCAAAACTGAAATGCACCACAGGTATGGATGGATAGTATACTTGACGACACAGAGGTAGGTAGAGCAGTGGCCTACTGTACCGTACTGCTATATATTATATACTGGTGGTCAGCAAACTGTGCAAAACTGAAATGCACCACAGGTATGGATGGATAGTATACTTGACGACACAGAGGTAGGTAGAACAGTGGCCTTCTGTACCGTACTGCTATATATTATATATACTGGTGGTCAGCAAACTGTGCAAAACTGAAATGCACCACAGGTATGGATGGATAGTATACTTGACGACACAGAGGTAGGTAGAGCAGTGGCCTACTGTACCGTACTGCTATATATTATATACTGGTGGTCAGCAAACTGTGCAAAACTGAAATGCACCACAGGTATGGATGGATAGTATACTTGACGACACAGAGGTAGGTAGAGCAGTGGCCTACTGTACCATACTGCTATATATTATATACTGGTGGTCAGCAAACTGTGGTCAGCAAACTGTGCAAAACTGAAATGCACCACAGGTATGGATGGATAGTATACTTGACGACACAGAGAAAGGGAGAGCAGTGGCCTACTGTACCATACTGCTATATATTATATACTGGTGGTCAGCAAACTGTGCAAAACTGAAATGCACCACAGGTATGGATGGATAGTATACTTGACGACACAGAGGTAGGTAGAGCAGTGGCCTACTGTACCGTACTGCTATATATTATATACACTTGTGGTCAGCAAACTGTGCAAAACTGAAATGCACCACAGGTATGGATGGATAGTATACTTGACGACACAGAGGTAGGTAGAGCAGTGGCCTTCTGTACCGTACTGCTATATATTATATATACTGGTGGTCAGCAAACTGTGCAAAACTGAAATGCACCACAGGTATGGATGGATAGTATACTTGACGACACAGATGGTAGGTAGAGCAGTGGCCTACTGTACCATACTGCTATATATTATATACTGGTGGTCAGCAAACTGTGCAAAACTGAAATGCACCACAGGTATGGATGGATAGTATACTTGACGACACAGAGGTAGGTAGAGCAGTGGCCTACTGTACCATACTGCTATATATTATATACTGGTGGTCAGCAAACTGTGCAAAACTGAAATGCACCACAGGTATGGATGGATAGTATACTTGACGACACAGAGGTAGGTAGAGCAGTGGCCTACTGTACCGTTCTGCTATATATTATATAGTTATGGTCAGCAAACTGTGCAAAACTGAAATGCACCACAGTTATGGATGGATAGTATACTTGACAACACAGAGGTAGGTAGAGCAGTGGCCTACTGTACCGTACTGCAATATATTATATACTTATGTCAGCAAACTGTGCAAAACTGAAATGCACCACAGGTATGGATGGATAGTATACTTGACGACACAGAGGTAGGTAGAGCAGTGGCCTACTGTACCGTACTGCTATATATTATATACTGGTGGTCAGCAAACTGTGCAAAACTGAAATGCACCACAGGTATGGATGGATAGTATACTTGACGACACAGAGGTAGGTAGAACAGTGGCCTTCTGTACCGTACTGCTATATATTATATATACTGGTGGTCAGCAAACTGTGCAAAACTGAAATGCACCACAGGTATGGATGGATAGTATACTTGACGACACAGAGGTAGGTAGAGCAGTGGCCTACTGTACCGTTCTGCTATATATTATATAGTTATGGTCAGCAAACTGTGCAAAACTGAAATGCACCACAGTTATGGATGGATAGTATACTTGACAACACAGAGGTAGGTAGAGCAGTGGCCTACTGTACCGTACTGCAATATATTATATACTTATGTCAGCAAACTGTGCAAAACTGAAATGCACCACAGGTATGGATGGATAGTATACTTGACGACACAGAGGTAGGTAGAGCAGTGGCCTACTGTACCATACTGCTATATATTATATATACTTGTGGTCAGCAAACTGTGCAAAACTGAAATGCACCACAGGTATGGATGGATAGTATACTTGACAACACAGAGGTAGGTAGAGCAGTGGCCTACTGTACCGTACTGCAATATATTATATACTTATGTCAGCAAACTGTGCAAAACTGAAATGCACCACAGGTATGGATGGATAGTATACTTGACGACACAGAGGTAGGTAGAGCAGTGGCCTACTGTACCGTACTGCTATATATTATATATACTTGTGGTCAGGAAACTGTGCAAAACTGAAATGCACCACAGGTATGGATGGATAGTATACTTGACGACACAGAGGTAGGTAGAGCAGTGGCCTTTTGTACCGTACTGCTATATATTATATATACTGGTTGTCAGCAAACTGTGCAAAACTGATATGCACCACAGGTATGGATGGATAGTATACTTGACGACACAGAGGTAGGTAGAGCAGTGGCCTACTGTACCATACTGCAATATATTATATACTTATGTCAGCAAACTGTGCAAAACTGAAATGCACCACAGGTATGGATGGATAGTATACTTGACGACACAGAGGTAGGTAGAGCAGTGGCCTACTGTACCGTACTGCTATATATTATATACTGGTGGTCAGCAAACTGTGCAAAACTGAAATGCACCACAGGTATGGATGGATAGTATACTTGACGACACAGACGTAGGTAGAACAGTGGCCTTCTGTACCGTACTGCTATATATTATATATACTGGTGGTCAGCAAACTGTGCAAAACTGAAATGCACCACAGGTATGGATGGATAGTATACTTGACGACACAGAGGTAGGTAGAGCAGTGGCCTACTGTACCGTACTGCTATATATTATATACTGGTGGTCAGCAAACTGTGCAAAACTGAAATGCACCACAGGTATGGATGGATAGTATACTTGACGACACAGAGGTAGGTAGAGCAGTGGCCTACTGTACCATACTGCTATATATTATATACTGGTGGTCAGCAAACTGTGCAAAACTGAAATGCACCACAGGTATGGATGGATAGTATACTTGACGACACAGAGGTAGGGAGAGCAGTGGCCTACTGTACCATACTGCTATATATTATATACTGGTGGTCAGCAAACTGTGCAAAACGGAAATGCACCACAGGTATGGATGGATAGTATACTTGACGACACAGAGGTAGGTAGAGCAGTGGCCTACTGTACCGTACTGCTATATATTATATACACTTGTGGTCAGCAAACTGTGCAAAACTGAAATGCACCACAGGTATGGATGGATAGTATACTTGACGACACAGAGGTAGGTAGAGCAGTGGCCTTCTGTACCGTACAGCTATATATTATATATACTGGTGGTCAGCAAACTGTGCAAAACTGAAATGCACCACAGGTATGGATGGACAGTATACTTGACGACACAGAGGTAGGTAGAGCAGTGGCCTACTGTACCATACTGCTATATATTATATACTGGTGGTCAGCAAACTGTGCAAAACTGAAATGCACCACAGGTATGGATGGATAGTATACTTGACGACACAGAGGTAGGGAGAGCAGTGGCCTACTGTACCATACTGCTATATATTATATACTGGTGGTCAGCAAACTGTGCAAAACGGAAATGCACCACAGGTATGGATGGATAGTATACTTGACGACACAGAGGTAGGTAGAGCAGTGGCCTACTGTACCATACTGCTATATATTATATACTGGTGGTCAGCAAACTGTGCAAAATTGAAATGCACCACAGGTATGGATGGATAGTATACTTGACGACACAGAGGTAGGTAGAGCAGTGGCCTACTGTTCCATACTGCTATATATTATATACTGGTGGTCAGCAAACTGTACAAAACTGAAATGCACCACAGGTATGGATGGAAAGTATACTTGACGACACAGAGGTAGGTAGAGCAGTGGCCTACTGTACCGTACTGCTATATATTATATATACTTGTGGTCAGCAAACTGTGCAAAACTGAGATGCACCACAGGTATGGATGGATAGTATACTTGACGACACAGAGGTAGGTAGAGCAGTGGCCTTCTGTACCGTACTGCTATATATTATATATACTGGTCGTCAGCAAACTGTGCAAAACTGAAATGCACCACAGGTATGGATGGATAGTATACTTGACGACACAGAGGTAGGTAGAGCAGTGGCCTACTGTACCATACTGCTATATATTATATACTGGTGGTCAGCAAACTGTGCAAAACTGAAATGCACCACAGGTATGGATGGATAGTATACTTGACGACACAGAGGTAGGTAGAGCAGTGGCCTACTGTACCATACTGCTATATATTATATACTGGTGGTCAGCAAACTGTGCAAAACTGAAATGCACCACAGGTATGGATGGATAGTATACTTGACGACACAGAGGTAGGTAGAACAGTGGCCTTCTGTACCGTACTGCTATATATTATATATACTGGTGGTCAGCAAACTGTGCAAAACTGAAATGCACCACAGGTTATGGATGGATAGTATACTTGACGACACAGAGGTAGGTAGAGCAGTGGCCTACTGTATCATACTGCTATAGATTATATACTGGTGGTCAGCAAACTGTGCAAAACTGAAATGCACCACAGGTATGGATGGATAGTATACTTGACGACACAGAGGTAGGTAGAGCAGTGGCCTACTGTACCGTACTGCTATATATTATATATACTTGTGGTCAGGAAACTGTGCAAAACTGAAATGCACCACAGGTATGGATGGATAGTATACTTGACGACACAGAGGTAGGTAGAGCAGTGGCCTTTTGTACCGTACTGCTATATATTATATATACTGGTTGTCAGCAAACTGTGCAAAACTTAAATGCACCACAGGTATGGATGGATAGTATACTTGACGACACAGAGGTAGGTAGAGCAGTGGCCTACTGTACCATACTGCAATATATTATATACTTATGTCAGCAAACTGTGCAAAACGGAAATGCACCACAGGTATGGATGGATAGTATACTTGACGACACAGAGGTAGGTAGAGCAGTGGCCTACTGTACCGTACTGCTATATATTATATACTGGTGGTCAGCAAACTGTGCAAAACTGAAATGCACCACAGGTATGGATGGATAGTATACTTGACGACACAGAGGTAGGTAGAACAGTGGCCTTCTGTACCGTACTGCTATATATTATATATACTGGTGGTCAGCAAACTGTGCAAAACTGAAATGCACCACAGGTATGGATGGATAGTATACTTGACGACGCAGAGGTAGGTAGAGCAGTGGCCTACTGTACCGTACTGCTATATATTATATACTGGTGGTCAGCAAACTGTGCAAAACTGAAATGCACCACAGGTATGGATGGATAGTATACTTGACGACACAGAGGTAGGTAGAGCAGTGGCCTACTGTACCATACTGCTATATATTATATACTGGTGGTCAGCAAACTGTGCAAAACTGAAATGCACCACAGGTATGGATGGATAGTATACTTGACGACACAGAGGTAGGGAGAGCAGTGGCCTACTGTACCATACTGCTATATATTATATACTGGTGGTCAGCAAACTGTGCAAAACTGAAATGCACCACAGGTATGGATGGATAGTATACTTGACGACACAGAGGTAGGTAGAGCAGTGGCCTACTGTACCGTACTGCTATATATTATATACACTTGTGGTCAGCAAACTGTGCAAAACTGAAATGCACCACAGGTATGGATGGATAGTATACTTGACGACACAGAGGTAGGTAGAGCAGTGGCCTTCTGTACCGTACTGCTATATATTATATATACTGGTGGTCAGCAAACTGTGCAAAACTGAAATGCACCACAGGTATGGATGGATAGTATACTTGACGACACAGAGGTAGGTAGAGCAGTGGCCTACTGTACCATACTGCTATATACTATATACTGGTGGTCAGCAAACTGTGCAAAACTGAAATGCACCACAGGTATGGATGGATAGTATACTTGACGACACAGAGGTAGGTAGAGCAGTGGCCTACTGTACCATACTGCTATATATTATATACTGGTGGTCAGCAAACTGTGCAAAATTGAAATGCACCACAGGTATGGATGGATAGTATACTTGACGACACAGAGGTAGGTAGAGCAGTGGCCTACTGTTCCATACTGCTATATATTATATACTGGTGGTCAGCAAACTGTACAAAACTGAAATGCACCACAGGTATGGATGGAAAGTATACTTGACGACACAGAGGTAGGTAGAGCAGTGGCCTACTGTACCGTACTGCTATATATTATATATACTTGTGGTCAGCAAACTGTACAAAACTGAGATGCACCACAGGTATGGATGGATAGTATACTTGACGACACAGAGGTAGGTAGAGCAGTGGCCTTCTGTACCGTACTGCTATATATTATATATACTGGTCGTCAGCAAACTGTGCAAAACTGAAATGCACCACAGGTATGGATGGATAGTATACTTGACGACACAGAGGTAGGTAGAGCAGTGGCCTACTGTACCATACTGCTATATATTATATACTGGTGGTCAGCAAACTGTGCAAAACTGAAATGCACCACAGGTATGGATGGATAGTATACTTGACGACACAGAGGTAGGTAGAGCAGTGGCCTACTGTACCATACTGCTATATATTATATACTGGTGGTCAGCAAACTGTGCAAAACTGAAATGCACCACAGGTATGGATGGATAGTATACTTGACGACACAGAGGTAGGTAGAACAGTGGCCTTCTGTACCGTACTGCTATATATTATATATACTGGTGGTCAGCAAACTGTGCAAAACTGAAATGCACCACAGGTATGGATGGATAGTATACTTGACGACACAGAGGTAGGTAGAGCAGTGGCCTACTGTACCATACTGCTATAGATTATACACTGGTGGTCAGCAAACTGTGCAAAACTGAAATGCACCACAGGTATGGATGGATAGTATACTTGACGACACAGAGGTAGGTAGAGCAGTGGCCTACTGTACCGTACTGCTATATATTATATATACTTGTGGTCAGGAAACTGTGCAAAACTGAAATGCACCACAGGTATGGATGGATAGTATACTTGACGACACAGAGGTAGGTAGAGCAGTGGCCTTTTGTACCGTACTGCTATATATTATATATACTGGTTGTCAGCAAACTGTGCAAAACTGAAATGCACCACAGGTATGGATGGATAGTATACTTGACGACACAGAGGTAGGTAGAGCAGTGGCCTACTGTACCATACTGCAATATATTATATACTTATGTCAGCAAACTGTGCAAAACTGAAATGCACCACAGGTATGGATGGATAGTATACTTGACGACACAGAGGTAGGTAGAGCAGTGGCCTACTGTACCGTACTGCTATATATTATATACTGGTGGTCAGCAAACTGTGCAAAACTGAAATGCACCACAGGTATGGATGGATAGTATACTTGACGACACAGAGGTAGGTAGAACAGTGGCCTTCTGTACCGTACTGCTATATATTATATATACTGGTGGTCAGCAAACTGTGCAAAACTGAAATGCACCACAGGTATGGATGGATAGTATACTTGACGACACAGAGGTAGGTAGAGCAGTGGCCTACTGTACCGTACTGCTATATATTATATACTGGTGGTCAGCAAACTGTGCAAAACTGAAATGCACCACAGGTATGGATGGATAGTATACTTGACGACACAGAGGTAGGTAGAGCAGTGGCCTACTGTACCATACTGCTATATATTATATACTGGTGGTCAGCAAACTGTGCAAAACTGAAATGCACCACAGGTATGGATGGATAGTATACTTGACGACACAGAGGTAGGGAGAGCAGTGGCCTACTGTACCATACTGCTATATATTATATACTGGTGGTCAGCAAACTGTGCAAAACTGAAATGCACCACAGGTATGGATGGATAGTATACTTGACGACACAGAGGTAGGTAGAGCAGTGGCCTACTGTACCGTACTGCTATATATTATATACACTTGTGGTCAGCAAACTGTGCAAAACTGAAATGCACCACAGGTATGGATGGATAGTATACTTGACGACACAGAGGTAGGTAGAGCAGTGGCCTTCTGTACCGTACTGCTATATATTATATATACTGGTGGTCAGCAAACTGTGCAAAACTGAAATGCACCACAGGTATGGATGGATAGTATACTTGACGACACAGAGGTAGGTAGAGCAGTGGCCTACTGTACCATACTGCTATATATTATATACTGGTGGTCAGCAAACTGTGCAAAACTGAAATGCACCACAGGTATGGATGGATAGTATACTTGACGACACAGAGGTAGGTAGAGCAGTGGCCTACTGTACCATACTGCTATATATTATATACTGGTGGTCAGCAAACTGTGCAAAACTGAAATGCACCACAGGTATGGATGGATAGTATACTTGACGACACAGAGGTAGGTAGAGCAGTGGCCTACTGTACCGTTCTGCTATATATTATATAGTTATGGTCAGCAAACTGTGCAAAACTGAAATGCACCACAGTTATGGATGGATAGTATACTTGACAACACAGAGGTAGGTAGAGCAGTGGCCTACTGTACCGTACTGCAATATATTATATACTTATGTCAGCAAACTGTGCAAAACTGAAATGCACCACAGGTATGGATGGATAGTATACTTGACGACACAGAGGTAGGTAGAGCAGTGGCCTACTGTACCGTACTGCTATATATTATATACTGGTGGTCAGCAAACTGTGCAAAACTGAAATGCACCACAGGTATGGATGGATAGTATACTTGACGACACAGAGGTAGGTAGAACAGTGGCCTTCTGTACCGTACTGCTATATATTATATATACTGGTGGTCAGCAAACTGTGCAAAACTGAAATGCACCACAGGTATGGATGGATAGTATACTTGACGACACAGAGGTAGGTAGAGCAGTGGCCTACTGTACCGTTCTGCTATATATTATATAGTTATGGTCAGCAAACTGTGCAAAACTGAAATGCACCACAGTTATGGATGGATAGTATACTTGACAACACAGAGGTAGGTAGAGCAGTGGCCTACTGTACCGTACTGCAATATATTATATACTTATGTCAGCAAACTGTGCAAAACTGAAATGCACCACAGGTATGGATGGATAGTATACTTGACGACACAGAGGTAGGTAGAGCAGTGGCCTACTGTACCATACTGCTATATATTATATATACTTGTGGTCAGCAAACTGTGCAAAACTGAAATGCACCACAGGTATGGATGGATAGTATACTTGACAACACAGAGGTAGGTAGAGCAGTGGCCTACTGTACCGTACTGCAATATATTATATACTTATGTCAGCAAACTGTGCAAAACTGAAATGCACCACAGGTATGGATGGATAGTATACTTGACGACACAGAGGTAGGTAGAGCAGTGGCCTACTGTACCGTACTGCTATATATTATATATACTTGTGGTCAGGAAACTGTGCAAAACTGAAATGCACCACAGGTATGGATGGATAGTATACTTGACGACACAGAGGTAGGTAGAGCAGTGGCCTTTTGTACCGTACTGCTATATATTATATATACTGGTTGTCAGCAAACTGTGCAAAACTGATATGCACCACAGGTATGGATGGATAGTATACTTGACGACACAGAGGTAGGTAGAGCAGTGGCCTACTGTACCATACTGCAATATATTATATACTTATGTCAGCAAACTGTGCAAAACTGAAATGCACCACAGGTATGGATGGATAGTATACTTGACGACACAGAGGTAGGTAGAGCAGTGGCCTACTGTACCGTACTGCTATATATTATATACTGGTGGTCAGCAAACTGTGCAAAACTGAAATGCACCACAGGTATGGATGGATAGTATACTTGACGACACAGAGGTAGGTAGAACAGTGGCCTTCTGTACCGTACTGCTATATATTATATATACTGGTGGTCAGCAAACTGTGCAAAACTGAAATGCACCACAGGTATGGATGGATAGTATACTTGACGACACAGAGGTAGGTAGAGCAGTGGCCTACTGTACCGTACTGCTATATATTATATACTGGTGGTCAGCAAACTGTGCAAAACTGAAATGCACCACAGGTATGGATGGATAGTATACTTGACGACACAGAGGTAGGTAGAGCAGTGGCCTACTGTACCATACTGCTATATATTATATACTGGTGGTCAGCAAACTGTGCAAAACTGAAATGCACCACAGGTATGGATGGATAGTATACTTGACGACACAGAGGTAGGGAGAGCAGTGGCCTACTGTACCATACTGCTATATATTATATACTGGTGGTCAGCAAACTGTGCAAAACGGAAATGCACCACAGGTATGGATGGATAGTATACTTGACGACACAGAGGTAGGTAGAGCAGTGGCCTACTGTACCGTACTGCTATATATTATATACACTTGTGGTCAGCAAACTGTGCAAAACTGAAATGCACCACAGGTATGGATGGATAGTATACTTGACGACACAGAGGTAGGTAGAGCAGTGGCCTTCTGTACCGTACAGCTATATATTATATATACTGGTGGTCAGCAAACTGTGCAAAACTGAAATGCACCACAGGTATGGATGGACAGTATACTTGACGACACAGAGGTAGGTAGAGCAGTGGCCTACTGTACCATACTGCTATATATTATATACTGGTGGTCAGCAAACTGTGCAAAACTGAAATGCACCACAGGTATGTGTTAGGGTCTCCTGCCCTGTGCTGCCACGTCGTCATGGCAACCGGGAGACAAGTGCTAGTGGAGTAACCTGAGCGCAGCTGATACTCCGGTTCGGGTCTTTTGCTGTGCAGTGGTTATAGGCTCTGTGCACGGCAGGGGATCCGGTGCTGGTTTTTGTGCTCACAGTCTGTGAGGTCTGAGTGGGGCGTGGACAGCACCTGCTTTATAAGGCCTCTTTTCAGGGTAAGCAGATGCTGCTGAATCTTTGTTGGTTAGTCAGTTCATGAACGTTAGCCAGTACTGTGTAGCTTTGTATTTGTTTGTTGCTTACTGCAAATAGGCCTGGGAATTTGGTATTACACTCTGCCAATCCAGACCTAGCAGTAAGACTGGAGTCAGTCGTTTAGCTTGCTGGGGTTCTGTTACTACTCTGTGAACTTAGCAAGTTTGCGTCTGTATTCTAAGACTTGCCTGTCTAATCCTGTCTCACTGTGCTAGGTGTCAGGGGTCAGTTTAGTGGCAGTAAGCTAAAACCTGTGCACTGCAAGTGAGAATTTGGATTGTGGAGATTCTCCTTGTGTCTATCATTCCATCTCTGACCAAGGAGTTTACTGCCACACCCGTTGGTAACCCTTTAGGGTTTTGCTGTTGCCCTTAGCAACAGCATTTCGGGTACTCTACGTATTAAAACACAACATCTTGCTTTTTCCATCTTAGCAGTTCTAATACAAGGGAGATACCCAGTTCCTTAGCCTCTGGGCTTCTCTGTTCACTTTGTGTGTATTTTGTTACCCTATCACCTTCTGTGTACGTTATGTCATATCCCCCAGTTTGTCTGTGAGTCCATCTGTTTTGCATAACAGTTCAAACACCAGTACATTCCTGCAGACACTGGAGTGCATAACAGTTCTGACACCAGTACTTTCCTGCTGGCACTGGTGTGCATAACATATTCAGCAGCCTAATACTCCTGTTGAAATTTTGTGGGAATATGGAGCATACCCCTCAAAATACGTTGCAACAGGTGGTCGATCAGGTGCAGGTCCTGACTCGACAATTTAATGATTTGTCCATTAAAATGCACACCTCCCAGGCTGCTGGCGGAGCTCCCGCAGCAGCAGCACCTGCAGGGGTTAAGGAGCCGAAAGTAAATCTCCCGGATCGTTTTTCTGGAGATCGCTCGCAGTTCTTTTGTTTCAAGGAGAGCTGCAAGCTATACTTCCGGCTTAGGCCTCAGTCTTCTGGGTCGGAGATTCAGCGGGTGGGCATAGTGATTTCCTCGCTACAAGGAGACCCACAGGTCTGGGCATATGGGTTGCAGCCTGACTGTCCGTCGCTTAAAAGTGTTGATGCTTTTTTTACGGCACTGGGCATGTTGTATGATGACCCTGACAAGACGGCCTCAGCCGAGGCTCAGATTTCGATCCTTAAGCAAGGGCGCAGGCCAGTTGAGGTTTACTGTACGGAGTTTCGGAGGTTGGCCCATGATACCCAGTGGAATGACCCAGCCCTGAGACACCAGTACCGAAGAGGTCTTTCTAACCAGATAAAGGACCAACTGGTACAATATCCCTTGCCTGATAGCTTGGATCAGCTCATGCAGTTATCCATCCGGGTGGATAGACGGCTGAGAGAGCGTAGGCTTGAAAGGGAGACTGAGATTTCCTTCCTTCCCAAGGGAACCTCAGACTCTGAGGAATTTTCTGAGGAGCCTATGCAGATTGGGGCTACCCGCCTCTCCTCGCGTGAGAAGACGCGGAGGAGACAGCAGGGGTTGTGTTTGTACTGTGGGAATAAAGGTCATGTGGTAGTATCATGCCCAGAAAAGCCGGAAAACTTCAGGGCCTGAGGGTGATGGGAAATATCCTGTCAGGCCAGAAGTCAGAATTTCCCAAGAAGACTTTTATCATTCCGGTGACCTTGAAGATCCTCGGTCAAACTGTCAAGACTGAGGCCTTTGTGGACAGTGGGGCCGACGGGGTTTTTATGGACCGCCAATTCGCCCTGAAACACTCTGTTCCCTTAGTACCCTTGGCATCGGAAATTGAGATTTGTGGGTTAAACGGGGAACCATTATCCCAAGGTAAAATTACCTCTTGCACTAGCCAGATTTCTTTGTTTATTGGAGCCACACACTCTGAAAAATTGTCCTTTTATGTGACTGTCTGTACTTTTGCCCCATTGGTGTTGGGGTTACCCTGGTTAAGGGCCCACAATCCTCAATTTGACTGGGTCTCTGGGGAGATTCTTAGTTGGGGTACTGATTGTTTCAGGAGTTGCTTGAGCCTTCCAGTCAGGCTCTCGCAGCTAAGTTTGCCAGGATTGCCAGGGTGTTATGCAGATTTTGCGGACGTGTTCTCCAAAAAAGTTGCAGAGGTACTACCTCCCCATCGCCCCTATGACTGTGCCATTGATTTGTTGCCAAATGCTAAGCTTCCCAAGAGCAGGTTGTACTCCCTGTCACGTCCTGAGACTCAGGCTATGGCAGAGTACATTCAGGAGAACTTGGCTAAGGGATTTATCAGACCTTCAAAGTCTCCAGTTGGGTCGGGGTTCTTCTTCGTGGGTAAAAAGGACGGTTCGTTGCGACCCTGCATCGACTTCAGGGAATTGAACCGTATCACGATTAAAAACTCATACCCACTGCCTCTCATTTCGGTCTTGTTTGACCAGCTTCGTACTGCCACCATTTTTTCTAAGATTGACCTACGCGGTGCGTACAATCTAATCCGAATAAGAGAGGGGGATGAATGGAAGACTGCCTTTAATACCCACTCAGGGCATTATGAATATTTGGTGATGCCTTTTGGGCTCTGTAATGCCCCGGCAGTCTTCCAGGATTTCATGAATGATGTGCTCAGGGAATATTTGGATAGATTCTTAGTTGTATACTTAGATGACATCCTAATCTTCTCCCATTCCCTGGAGGAACATCGGAAGCATGTACGCTTAGTCCTCCAGAAACTCAGAGACCACCGGCTTGGGGCGAAGCTGGAGAAGTGCGAATTTGAAGTTCAGCAAATCGCATTTCTAGGATATATTATCTCCCCAGAAGGTTTCCAAATGGAGGGTTCCAAGGTACAGGCAGTCCTGGATTGGGTGCAGCCCACTAGTTTGAAGGCGCTTCAGCGTTTCCTGGGCTTTGCGAATTTTTATAGACGATTTATCGCTGGATTTTCGTCTATAGTGGCGCCCTTGGTGGCACTCACTAAGAAAGGGGCGGATGTTGCTCACTGGTCTTGTGAGGCTAAAGCGGCTTTTGCCCGTCTCAAAAGGGCATTTGTTTCGGCCAAGGTGCTGCGACACCCAGATCCAGAGCGTCCTTTTGTGGTGGAGGTGGATGCCTCTGAGATGGGTATTGGGGCAGTGCTTTCTCAGATGGGAGTGTCTGATAATCGCCTTCATCCCTGTGCTTACTTTTCCCGTAAATTTTCGCCTGCCGAGATGAATTATGACGTGGGTAACCGTGAATTGTTGGCTATTAAGGATGCACTCGAGGAGTGGAGACACTGGCTTGAGGGGGCTAAGTTTGTGGTCTCAATTCTCACTGACCATAAGAATCTGGCATATTTAGAGTCAGCGAAGCGTCTCAATGCCAGGCAGGCACGATGGGCTTTGTTTTTTGCTCGCTTTAATTTTTTGATAACATATCGCCCTGGGTCAAAAAACATCAAGGCTGATGCGCTCTCGCGGAGTTTTGCTCCAATCCAGGAGACCACCGAGGAGCCGTTGCCCATTGTTTCCCCATCATGTATTAAAGTGGGCATTACCCAGGACCTCTTATCATTAGTCCTTAGAGCACAGGAGCAGGCTCCTCCAGACCTTCCGGTAGGTCTTTTGTTTGTGCCTCCTAGGTTAAGACAGCGAGTGTTCCTGGAATTCCATGCCAAGAAGTCGGCAGGTCACCCGGGTATTGCCAGAACTCGGGAGTTGCTATCTAGGGCGGTGTGGTGGCCCTCGGTGGCTAAGGATGTGGATCAGTGGGTTCGGGCATGTGACATCTGTGCCCGAAATAAGACTCCTAGAGGGGTTCCTGTTGGCCCATTACATCCACTCTCTATCCCATCTAAGCCATGGACCCACATTTCAATGGATTTTGTGGTGGACTTGCCCAAATCCTCGGGGATGACAGCCATCTGGGTTGTCGTTGACAGGTTTTCGAAGATGGCGCACTTCGTTCCACTGGTTGGGCTGCCATCAGCCAGACGCCTGTCTGAATTATTTATGCTGCATGTTGTGCGTCTCCACGGGTTGCCACTTGATGTGGTCTCTGACCGCGGATCCCAGTTTGTGGCCAAATTCTGGAGGGCATTTTGTTCCGATCTCCAGATTTCTGTCAGCTTGTCGTCAGGCTACCATCCGCAGTCTAATGGGCAGACTGAAAGGGTGAACCAGTCCTTGGAGCAGTTCCTCAGGTGTTATGTCTCCAAGTGTCAGACTGACTGGGTTGCTCATCTGTCCATGGCGGAGTTTGCCTATAACAACGCGGCTCACTCTGCTACAGGGATCTCTCCCTTCCTTTGTGTGTATGGGCATCATCCTAAGGCCAATTCTTTTGACCCCGTGGACTCCACGCCTGGTGGTTCCTCTGTGGTTTCGGTCCTTAGAGGTATTTGGCGGAAAGTGAAGAAAGCCCTTGTGTCTGTGTCATTAGTGACCAAAAGGGTTTTTGATAAGCGGAAAAGACCCTGCAGCTTCAAATTAGGAGACTTCGTCTGGTTGTCTACCAAGAATTTGAAGTTGAGACAGCCATCTCATAAGTTAGGGCCCCGGTTCATCGGCCCTTATAAGATCACCAGGGTTATCAATCCGGTGGCATTTCAGTTAGATCTGCCCCGTTCTTTGGGTATCAATAAAACATTTCATAGTTCCCTTTTAAAACGGGCGATTAGTAATCCTTCTACCAGTGGAAGACCTTCCCCTCTTCTGATACGTGGCCAGAGGGAGTTTGTTGTTGAAAGGATTCTTGACTCCAAGGTGGTTCGGGGTCGGCTGTCATTTTTGGTGCACTGGAAGGGGTATGGCCCGGAGGAGCGGTCGTGGGTGCGCAGTTGTGATCTTCATGCCCCCAGACTGATACGCTCTTTCTTCTCGCAGTTCCCCGATAAACCCGGTGGTAGGGGTTCTTTGACCCCTCGTCAGAGGGGGGGTACTGTTAGGGTCTCCTGCCCTGTGCTGCCACGTCGTCATGGCAACCGGGAGACAAGTGCTAGTGGAGTAACCTGAGCGCAGCTGATACTCCGGTTCGGGTCTTTTGCTGTGCAGTGGTTATAGGCTCTGTGCACGGCAGGGGATCCGGTGCTGGTTTTTGTGCTCACAGTCTGTGAGGTCTGAGTGGGGCGTGGACAGCACCTGCTTTATAAGGCCTCTTTTCAGGGTAAGCAGATGCTGCTGAATCTTTGTTGGTTAGTCAGTTCATGAACGTTAGCCAGTACTGTGTAGCTTTGTATTTGTTTGTTGCTTACTGCAAATAGGCCTGGGAATTTGGTATTACACTCTGCCAATCCAGACCTAGCAGTAAGACTGGAGTCAGTCGTTTAGCTTGCTGGGGTTCTGTTACTACTCTGTGAACTTAGCAAGTTTGCGGCTGTATTCTAAGACTTGCCTGTCTAATCCTGTCTCACTGTGCTAGGTGTCAGGGGTCAGTTTAGTGGCAGTAAGCTAAAACCTGTGCACTGCAAGTGAGAATTTGGATTGTGGAGATTCTCCTTGTGTCTATCATTCCATCTCTGACCAAGGAGTTTACTGCCACACCCGTTGGTAACCCTTTAGGGTTTTGCTGTTGCCCTTAGCAACAGCATTTCGGGTACTCTACGTATTAAAACACAACATCTTGCTTTTTCCATCTTAGCAGTTCTAATACAAGGGAGATACCCAGTTCCTTAGCCTCTAGGCTTCTCTGTTCACTTTGTGTGTATTTTGTTACCCTATCACCTTCTGTGTACGTTATGTCATATCCCCCAGTTTGTCTGTGAGTCCATCTGTTTTGCATAACAGTTCAAACACCAGTACATTCCTGCAGACACTGGAGTGCATAACAGTTCTGACACCAGTACTTTCCTGCTGGCACTGGTGTGCATAACAGTATGGATGGATAGTATACTTGACGACACAGAGGTAGGTAGAGCAGTGGCCTACTGTACCATACTGCTATATATTATATACTGGTGGTCAGCAAACTGTGCAAAACTGAAATGCACCACAGGTATGGATGGATAGTATACTTGACGACACAGAGGTAGGTAGAGCAGTGGCCTACTGTACCGTTCTGCTATATATTATATAGTTATGGTCAGCAAACTGTGCAAAACTGAAATGCACCACAGTTATGGATGGATAGTATACTTGACAACACAGAGGTAGGTAGAGCAGTGGCCTACTGTACCGTACTGCAATATATTATATACTTATGTCAGCAAACTGTGCAAAACTGAAATGCACCACAGGTATGGATGGATAGTATACTTGACGACACAGAGGTAGGTAGAGCAGTGGCCTACTGTACCGTACTGCTATATATTATATACTGGTGGTCAGCAAACTGTGCAAAACTGAAATGCACCACAGGTATGGATGGATAGTATACTTGACGACACAGAGGTAGGTAGAACAGTGGCCTTCTGTACCGTACTGCTATATATTATATATACTGGTGGTCAGCAAACTGTGCAAAACTGAAATGCACCACAGGTATGGATGGATAGTATACTTGACGACACAGAGGTAGGTAGAGCAGTGGCCTACTGTACCGTTCTGCTATATATTATATAGTTATGGTCAGCAAACTGTGCAAAACTGAAATGCACCACAGTTATGGATGGATAGTATACTTGACAACACAGAGGTAGGTAGAGCAGTGGCCTACTGTACCGTACTGCAATATATTATATACTTATGTCAGCAAACTGTGCAAAACTGAAATGCACCACAGGTATGGATGGATAGTATACTTGACGACACAGAGGTAGGTAGAGCAGTGGCCTACTGTACCATACTGCTATATATTATATATACTTGTGGTCAGCAAACTGTGCAAAACTGAAATGCACCACAGGTATGGATGGATAGTATACTTGACAACACAGAGGTAGGTAGAGCAGTGGCCTACTGTACCGTACTGCAATATATTATATACTTATGTCAGCAAACTGTGCAAAACTGAAATGCACCACAGGTATGGATGGATAGTATTCTTGACGACACAGAGGTAGGTAGAGCAGTGGCCTACTGTACCGTTCTGCTATATATTATATAGTTATGGTCAGCAAACTGTGCAAAACTGAAATGCACCACAGTTATGGATGGATAGTATACTTGACAACACAGAGGTAGGTAGAGCAGTGGCCTACTGTACCGTACTGCAATATATTATATACTTATGTCAGCAAACTGTGCAAAACTGAAATGCACCACAGGTATGGATGGATAGTATACTTGACGACACAGAGGTAGGTAGAGCAGTGGCCTACTGTACCGTACTGCTATATATTATATACTGGTGGTCAGCAAACTGTGCAAAACTGAAATGCACCACAGGTATGGATGGATAGCATACTTGACGACACAGAGGTAGGTAGAACAGTGGCCTTCTGTACCGTACTGCTATATATTATATATACTGGTGGTCAGCAAACTGTGCAAAACTGAAATGCACCACAGGTATGGATGGATAGTATACTTGACGACACAGAGGTAGGTAGAGCAGTGGCCTACTGTGTACCATACTGCTATATATTATATACTGGTGGTCAGCAAACTGTGCAAAACTGAAATGCACCACAGGTATGGATGGATAGTATACTTGACGACACAGAGGTAGGTAGAGCAGTTGCCTACTGTACCGTACTGCTATATATTATATACTAGTGGTCAGCAAACTGTGCAAAACTGAAATGCAGGACAGGTATGGATGGATAGTATAGTTGACAACACAGAGGTAGGTAGAGCAGTGGCCTACTGTACCGTACTGCTATATATTATATACTGGTGGTCAGCAAACTGTGCAAAACTGAAATGCACCACAGGTATGGATGGATAGTATACTTGACGACACAGAGGTAGGTAGAGTAGTGGCCTACTGTACCGTACTGCTATATATTATATACTGGTGGTCAGCAAACTGTGCAAAACTGAAATGCACCACAGGTATGTATGGATAGTATACTTGATGACACAGAGGTAGGTAGAGCAGTGGCCTACTGTACCGTACTGCTATATATTATAAATACTGGTGGTCAGCAAACTGTGCAAAACTGAAATGCACCCCAGATATAGATGGATAGTATACTTGACGACACAGAGGTAGGTAGAGCAGTTGCCTACTGTACCGTACTGCTATATATTATATACTGGTGTTCAGTAAACTGTGCAAAACTGAATTGCACCACAGGTATGGATGGATAGTATACTTGACGACACAGAGGTAGGTAGAGCAGTGGCCTACTGTACCGTACTGCTATATATTATGTACTGGTGGTCAGCAAACTGTGCAACACTAAAATGCACCACAGGTATGGATGGATGGTATACTTGACGACACAGAGGTAGGTAGTGCAGTGGCCTTCTGTTCCGTACTGCTATATATTAAATACTGGTGGTCAGCAAACTGTGCAAAACTGAAATGCAACACAGGTATGGATGGATAGTATACTTGACGACACAGAGGGAGGTAGAACAGTGGCCTTCTGTACCGTACTGCTATATATTATATATACTGGTGGTCAGCAAACTGTGCAAAACTGAAATGCACCACAGGTATGGATGGATAGTATACTTGACGACACAGAGGTAGGTAGAGCAGTGGGCTACTGTGTACCATACTGCTAT
Source organism: Pseudophryne corroboree (assembly GCF_028390025.1). Taxonomy (NCBI): domain Eukaryota; kingdom Metazoa; phylum Chordata; class Amphibia; order Anura; family Myobatrachidae; genus Pseudophryne; species Pseudophryne corroboree. The sequence continues at coordinate 416,110,353 of NC_086446.1, read as the reverse complement.
ATATTATATACTGGTGGTCAGCAAACTGTGCAAAACTGAAATGCACCACAGGTATGGATGGATAGTATACTTGACGACACAGAGGTAGGTAGAGCAGTGGCCTACTGTACCGTACTGCTATATATTATATACTGGTGGTCAGCAAACTGTGCAAAACTGAAATGCACCACAGGTATGGATGGATAGTATACTTGACGACACAGAGGTAGGTAGAGCAGTGGCCTACTGTACCGTTCTGCTATATATTATATAGTTATGGTCAGCAAACTGTGCAAAACTGAAATGCACCACAGTTATGGATGGATAGTATACTTGACAACACAGAGGTAGGTAGAGCAGTGGCCTACTGTACCGTACTGCAATATATTATATACTTATGTCAGCAAACTGTGCAAAACTGAAATGCACCACAGGTATGGATGGATAGTATACTTGACGACACAGAGGTAGGTAGAGCAGTGGCCTACTGTACCGTACTGCTATATATTATATACTGGTGGTCAGCAAACTGTGCAAAACTGAAATGCACCACAGGTATGGATGGATAGTATACTTGACGACACAGAGGTAGGTAGAACAGTGGCCTTCTGTACCGTACTGCTATATATTATATATACTGGTGGTCAGCAAACTGTGCAAAACTGAAATGCACCACAGGTATGGATGGATAGTATACTTGACGACACAGAGGTAGGTAGAGCAGTGGCCTACTGTACCGTTCTGCTATATATTATATAGTTATGGTCAGCAAACTGTGCAAAACTGAAATGCACCACAGTTATGGATGGATAGTATACTTGACAACACAGAGGTAGGTAGAGCAGTGGCCTACTGTACCGTACTGCAATATATTATATACTTATGTCAGCAAACTGTGCAAAACTGAAATGCACCACAGGTATGGATGGATAGTATACTTGACGACACAGAGGTAGGTAGAGCAGTGGCCTACTGTACCATACTGCTATATATTATATATACTTGTGGTCAGCAAACTGTGCAAAACTGAAATGCACCACAGGTATGGATGGATAGTATACTTGACAACACAGAGGTAGGTAGAGCAGTGGCCTACTGTACCGTACTGCAATATATTATATACTTATGTCAGCAAACTGTGCAAAACTGAAATGCACCACAGGTATGGATGGATAGTATTCTTGACGACACAGAGGTAGGTAGAGCAGTGGCCTACTGTACCGTTCTGCTATATATTATATAGTTATGGTCAGCAAACTGTGCAAAACTGAAATGCACCACAGTTATGGATGGATAGTATACTTGACAACACAGAGGTAGGTAGAGCAGTGGCCTACTGTACCGTACTGCAATATATTATATACTTATGTCAGCAAACTGTGCAAAACTGAAATGCACCACAGGTATGGATGGATAGTATACTTGACGACACAGAGGTAGGTAGAGCAGTGGCCTACTGTACCGTACTGCTATATATTATATACTGGTGGTCAGCAAACTGTGCAAAACTGAAATGCACCACAGGTATGGATGGATAGTATACTTGACGACACAGAGGTAGGTAGAACAGTGGCCTTCTGTACCGTACTGCTATATATTATATATACTGGTGGTCAGCAAACTGTGCAAAACTGAAATGCACCACAGGTATGGATGGATAGTATACTTGACGACACAGAGGTAGGTAGAGCAGTGGCCTACTGTGTACCATACTGCTATATATTATATACTGGTGGTCAGCAAACTGTGCAAAACTGAAATGCACCACAGGTATGGATGGATAGTATACTTGACGACACAGAGGTAGGTAGAGCAGTTGGCTACTGTACCGTACTGCTATATATTAGAGATGAGCGGGTTCGGTTTCTCTGAAACCGAACCCGCACGAACTTCATGTTTTTTTCACGGGTCCGAGCAGACTCGGATCCTCCCGCCTTGCTCGGTTAACCCGAGCGCGCCCGAACGTCATCATGACGCTGTCGGATTCTCGCGAGACTCGGATTCTATATAAGGAGCCGCGCGTCGCCGCCATTTTCACACGTGCATTGAGATTGATAGGGAGAGGACGTGGCTGGCGTCCTCTCCATTAGAAATTAGATTAGAAGAGAGAGAGAGATTGTGCAGAGTCAGACAGAGTTTACCACAGTGACCAGTGCAGTTGTTGTTAGTTAACTTTTATTTATTTTAATATAATATATCCGTTCTCTGCTATATCCGTTCTCTGCCTGAAAAAAAACGATACACAGCAGCAGCCAGTCACACAGTGTGACTCAGTCTGTGTGCACTCAGCTCAGCCCAGTGTGCTGCACATCAATGTATAAAAGGCAAAGCTTATAATAATTGTGGGGGAGACTGGGGAGCACTGCAGGTTGTTATAGCAGGAGCCCCCAGGAGTACATAATATTATATTAATTTAAAATTAAACAGTGCACACTTTTGCTGCAGGAGTGCCACTGCCAGTGTGACTAGTGGTGACCAGTGCCTGACCACCAGTATAGTAGTATATTGTTGTATGTATTGTATACTATCTCTTTATCAACCAGTCTATATTAGCAGCAGACACAGTACAGTGCGGTAGTTCACGGCTGTGGCTACCTCTGTGTCGGCAGTCGGAACTCGGCAGGCAGTCCGTCCATCCATAATTGTATTACAATATATACCACCTAACCGTGGTATTTTTTTTTCTTTCTTTATACCGTCGTCATAGTGTCATACTAGTTGTTACGAGTATACTACTATCTCTTTATCAACCAGTGTACAGTGCGGTAGTTCACGGCTGTGGCTACCTCTGTGTCGGCAGTCGGCAAGCAGTCCGTCCATCCATAATTGTATTATTATTATAATATATACCACCTAACCGTGGTTTTTTTTTCATTCTTTATACCGTCATAGTGTCATACTAGTTGTTACGAGTATACTACTATCTCTTTATCAACCAGTGTACAGTGCGGTAGTTCACGGCTGTGGCTACCTCTGTGTCGGCAGTCGGCAGGCAGTCCGTCCATCCATAATTGTATTATTATTATAATATATACCACCTAACCGTGGTTTTTTTTTCATTCTTTATACCGTCGTCATAGTGTCATACTAGTTGTTACGAGTATACTACTATCTCTTTATCAACCAGTGTACAGTGCGGTAGTTCACGGCTGTGGCTACCTCTGTGTCGGCAGTCGGCAGGCAGTCCGTCCATCCATAATTGTATTATTATTATAATATATACCACCTAACCGTGGTTTTTTTTTCATTCTTTATACCGTCGTCATAGTGTCATACTAGTTGTTACGAGTATACTACTATCTCTTTATCAACCAGTGTACAGTGCGGTAGTTCACGGCTGTGGCTACCTCTGTGTCGGCAGTCGGCAGGCAGTCCGTCCATCCATAATTGTATTATTATTATAATATATACCACCTAACCGTGGTTTTTTTTTCATTCTTTATACCGTCGTCATAGTGTCATACTAGTTGTTACGAGTATACTACTATCTCTTTATCAACCAGTGTACAGTGCGGTAGTTCACGGCTGTGGCTACCTCTGTGTCGGCAGTCGGCAGGCAGTCCGTCCATCCATAATTGTATTATTATTATAATATATACCACCTAACCGTGGTTTTTTTTTCATTCTTTATACCGTCGTCATAGTGTCATACTAGTTGTTACGAGTATACTACTATCTCTTTATCAACCAGTGTACAGTGCGGTAGTTCACGGCTGTTGCTACCTCTGTGTCGGCAGTCGGCAGGCAGTCCGTCCATCCATAATTGTATTATTATTATAATATATACCACCTAACCGTGGTTTTTTTTCCATTCTTTATACCGTCGTCATAGTGTCATACTAGTTGTTACGAGTATACTACTATCTCTTTATCAACCAGTGTACAGTGCGGTAGTTCACGGCTGTGGCTACCTCTGTGTCGGCAGTCGGCAGGCAGTCCGTCCATCCATAATTGTATTATTATTATAATATATACCACCTAACCGTGGTTTTTTTTTCATTCTTTATACCGTCGTCATAGTGTCATACTAGTTGTTACGAGTATACTACTATCTCTTTATCAACCAGTGTACAGTGCGGTAGTTCACGGCTGTGGCTACCTCTGTGTCGGCAGTCGGCAGGCAGTCCGTCCATCCATAATTGTATTATTATTATAATATATACCACCTAACCGTGGTTTTTTTTTCATTCTTTATACCGTCGTCATAGTGTCATACTAGTTGTTACGAGTATACTACTATCTCTTTATCAACCAGTGTACAGTGCGGTAGTTCACGGCTGTGGCTACCTCTGTGTCGGCAGTCGGCAGGCAGTCCGTCCATCCATAATTGTATTATTATTATAATATATACCACCTAACCGTGGTTTTTTTTCCATTCTTTATACCGTCGTCATAGTGTCATACTAGTTGTTACGAGTATACTACTATCTCTTTATCAACCAGTGTACAGTGCGGTAGTTCACGGCTGTGGCTACCTCTGTGTCGGCAGTCGGCAGGCAGTCCGTCCATCCATAATTGTATTATTATTATAATATATACCACCTAACTGTGGTATTTTTTTTTCTTTCTTTATACCGTCGTCATAGTGTCATACTAGTTGTTACGAGTATACTACTATCTCTTTATCAACCAGTGTACAGTGCGGTAGTTCACGGCTGTGGCTACCTCTGTGTCGGCAGTCGGCAGGCAGTCCGTCCATCCATAATTGTATTATTATTATAATATATACCACCTAACCGTGGTTTTTTTTTCATTCTTTATACCGTCGTCATAGTGTCATACTAGTTGTTACGAGTATACTACTATCTCTTTATCAACCAGTGTACAGTGCGGTAGTTCACGGCTGTGGCTACCTCTGTGTCGGCAGTCGGCAGGCAGTCCGTCCATCCATAATTGTATTATTATTATAATATATACCACCTAACCGTGGTTTTTTTTTCATTCTTTATACCGTCGTCATAGTGTCATACTAGTTGTTACGAGTATACTACTATCTCTTTATCAACCAGTGTACAGTGCGGTAGTTCACGGCTGTGGCTACCTCTGTGTCGGCAGTCGGCAGGCAGTCCGTCCATCCATAATTGTATTATTATTATAATATATACCACCTAACCGTGGTTTTTTTTTCATTCTTTATACCGTCGTCATAGTGTCATACTAGTTGTTACGAGTATACTACTATCTCTTTATCAACCAGTGTACAGTGCGGTAGTTCACGGCTGTGGCTACCTCTGTGTCGGCAGTCGGCAGGCAGTCCGTCCATCCATAATTGTATTATTATTATAATATATACCACCTAACCGTGGTTTTTTTTTCATTCTTTATACCGTCGTCATAGTGTCATACTAGTTGTTACGAGTATACTACTATCTCTTTATCAACCAGTGTACAGTGCGGTAGTTCACGGCTGTGGCTACCTCTGTGTCGGCAGTCGGCAGGCAGTCCGTCCATCCATAATTGTATTATTATTATAATATATACCACCTAACCGTGGTTTTTTTTTCATTCTTTATACCGTCGTCATAGTGTCATACTAGTTGTTACGAGTATACTACTATCTCTTTATCAACCAGTGTACAGTGCGGTAGTTCACGGCTGTGGCTACCTCTGTGTCGGCAGTCGGCAGGCAGTCCGTCCATCCATAATTGTATTATTATTATAATATATACCACCTAACCGTGGTTTTTTTTTTCTTTCTTTATACCGTCGTCATAGTGTCATACTAGTTGTTACGAGTATACTACTATCTCTTTATCAACCAGTGTACAGTGCGGTAGTTCACGGCTGTGGCTACCTCTGTGTCGGCAGTCGGCAGGCAGTCCGTCCATCCATAATTGTATTATTATTATAATATATACCACCTAACCGTGGTTTTTTTATACCACCTAACCGTGGCAGTCCGTCCATAATTGTATACTAGTATCCAATCCATCCATCTCCATTGTTTACCTGAGGTGCCTTTTAGTTCTGCCTATAAAATATGGAGAACAAAAAAGTTGAGGTTCCAAAATTAGGGAAAGATCAAGATCCACTTCCACCTCGTGCTGAAGCTGCTGCCACTAGTCATGGCCGAGACGATGAAATGCCAGCAACGTCGTCTGCCAAGGCCGATGCCCAATGTCATAGTACAGAGCATGTCAAATCCAAAACACCAAATATCAGAAAAAAAAGGACTCCAAAACCTAAACTAAAATTGTCGGAGGAGAAGCGTAAACTTGCCAATATGCCATTTACCACACGGAGTGGCAAGGAACGGCTGAGGCCCTGGCCTATGTTCATGGCTAGTGGTTCAGCTTCACATGAGGATGGAAGCACTCAGCCTCTCGCTAGAAAAATGAAACGACTCAAGCTGGCAAAAGCACAGCAAAGAACTGTGCGTTCTTCGAAATCCCAAATCCACAAGGAGAGTCCAATTGTGTCGGTTGCGATGCCTGACCTTCCCAACACTGGATGTGAAGAGCATGCGCCTTCCACCATTTGCACGCCCCCTGCAAGTGCTGGAAGGAGCACCCGCAGTCCAGTTCCTGATAGTGAGATTGAAGATGTCAGTGTTGAAGTCCACCAGGATGAGGAGGATATGGGTGTTGCTGGCGCTGGGGAGGAAATTGACAAGGAGGATTCTGATGGTGAGGTGGTTTGTTTAAGTCAGGCACCCGGGGAGACACCTGTTGTCCGTGGGACGAATATGGCCGTTGACATGCCAGGTGAAAATACCAAAAAAATCAGCTCTTCGGTGTGGAGGTATTTCACCAGAAATGCGGACAACAGGTGTCAAGCCGTGTGTTCCCTTTGTCAAGCTGTAATAAGTAGGGGTAAGGACGTTAACCACCTCGGAACATCCTCCCTTATACGTCACCTGCAGCGCATTCATAATAAGTCAGTGACAAGTTCAAAAACTTTGGGTGACAGCGGAAGCACTCCACTGACCAGTAAATCCCTTCCTCTTGTAACCAAGCTCACGCAAACCACCCCACCAACTCCCTCAGTGTCAATTTCCTCCTTCCCCAGGAATGCCAATAGTCCTGCAGGCCATGTCACTGGCAATTCTGACGATTCCTCTCCTGCCTGGGATTCCTCCGATGCATCCTTGCGTGTAACGCCTACTGCTGCTGGCGCTGCTGTTGTTGCTGCTGGGAGTCGATGGTCATCCCAGAGAGGAAGTCGTAAGACCACTTTTACTACTTCCACCAAGCAATTGACTGTCCAACAGTCATTTGCGAGGAAGATTAAATATCACAGCAGTCATCCTACTGCAAAGCGGATAACTGAGGCCTTGACATCCTGGGTGGTGAGAAACGTGGTTCCGGTATCCATCATTACTGCAGAGCCAACTAAAGACTTGTTGGAGGTACTGTGTCCCCGGTACCAAATACCATCTAGGTTCCATTTCTCTAGGGTTGCGATACCGAAAATGTACACAGACCTCAGAAAAAGAGTCACCAGTGTCCTAAAAAATGCAGCTGTACCCAATGTCCACTTAACCACGGACATGTGGACAAGTGGAGCAGGGCAGGGTCAGGACTATATGACTGTGACAGCCCACTGGGTAGATGTATGGACTCCCGCCGCAAGAACAGCAGCGGCGGCACCAGTAGCAGCATCTCGCAAACGCCAACTCGTTCCTAGGCAGGCTACGCTTTGTATCACCGGTTTCCAGAATACGCACACAGCTGAAAACCTCTTACGGCAACTGAGGAAGATCATCGCGGAATGGCTTACCCCAATTGGACTCTCCTGTGGATTTGTGGCATCGGACAACGCCAGCAATATTGTGCGTGCATTACATCTGGGCAAATTCCAGCACGTCCCATGTTTTGCACATACCTTGAATTTGGTGGTGCAGAATTTTTTAAAAAACGACAGGGGCGTGCAAGAGATGCTGTCGGTGGCCAGAAAAATTGCGGGACACTTTCGGCGTACAGGCAGCACGTACAGAAGACTGGAGCACCACCAAAAACGCCTGAACCTGCCCTGCCATCATCTGAAGCAGGAGGTGGTAACGAGGTGGAATTCAACCCTCTATATGCTTCAGAGGTTGGAGGAGCAGCAAAAGGCCATTCAAGCCTATACAACTGACCACGATATAGGAGGTGGAATGCACCTGTCTCAAGCGCAGTGGAGAATGATTTCAACGTTGTGCAAGGTTCTGCAACCTTTTGAACTTGCCACACGTGAAGTCAGTTCAGACACTGCCAGCCTGAGTCAGGTCATTCCCCTCATCAGGCTTTTGCAGAAGAAGCTGGAGACATTGAAGGAGGAGCTAAGACAGAGCGATTCCGCTAGGCATGTGGGACTTGTGGATGGAGCCCTTAATTCGCTTAACAAGGATTCACGGGTGGTCAATCTGTTGAAATCAGAGCACTACATTTTGGCCACCGTGCTCGATCCTAGATTTAAAACCTACCTTGGATCTCTCTTTCCGGCGCACACAAGTCTGCTGGGTTTCAAAGACCTGCTGGTGAGAAAATTGTCAAGTCAAGCGGAACGCGACCTGTCAACATCTCCCGCAACTGGGGCTGCGAGGAAAAGGCTCAGAATTCCGAGCCCACCCGCTGGCGGTGATGCAGGGCAGTCTGGAGCGACTGCTGATGCTGACATCTGGTCCGGACTGAAGGACCTGACAACCATTACGGACATGTCGTCTACTGTCACTGCATATGATTCTATCACCATTGATAGAATGGTGGAGGATTATATGAGTGACCGCATCCAAGTAGGCACGTCACACAGTCCGTACTTATACTGGCAGGAAAAAGAGGCAATTTGGAGGCCCTTGCACAAACTGGCTTTATTCTACCTAAGTTGCCCTCCCACAAGTGTGTACTCCGAAAGAGTGTTTAGTGCCGCCGCTCACCTTGTCAGCAATCGGCGTACGAGGTTACATCCAGAAAATGTGGAGAAGATGATGTTCATTAAAATGAATTATAATCAATTCCTCCGCGGAGACATTGACCAGCAGCAATTGCCTCCACAAAGTACACAGGGAGCTGACATGGTGGATTCCAGTGGGGACGAATTGATAATCTGTGAGGAGGGGGATGTACACGGTGATATATCGGAGGGTGAAGATGAGGTGGACATCTTGCCTCTGTAGAGCCAGTTTGTGCAAGGAGAGATTAATTGCTTCTTTTTTGGTGGGGGTCCAAACCAACCCGTCATTTCAGTCACAGTCGTGTGGCAGACCCTGTCACTGAAATGATGGGTTGGTTAAAGTGTGCATGTCCTGTTTTGTTTATACAACATAAGGGTGGGTGGGAAGGGCCCAAGGACAATTCCATCTTGCACCTCTTTTTTCTTTTATTTTTCTTTGCGTCATGTGCTGTTTGGGGAGGGTTTTTTGGAAGGGACATCCTGCGTGACACTGCAGTGCCACTCCTAGATGGGCCCGGTGTTTGTGTCGGCCACTAGGGTCGCTTATCTTTCTCACACAGCTACCTCATTGCGCCTCTTTTTTTCTTTGCGTCATGTGCTGTTTGGGGAGGGTTTTTTGGAAGGGACATCCTGCGTGACACTGCAGTGCCACTCCTAGATGGGCCCGGTGTTTGTGTCGGCCACTAGGGTCGCTAATCTTACTCACACAGCTACCTCATTGCGCCTCTTTTTTTCTTTGCGTCATGTGCTGTTTGGGGAGGGTTTTTTGGAAGGGACATCCTGCGTGACACTGCAGTGCCACTCCTAGATGGGCCCGGTGTTTGTGTCGGCCACTAGGGTCGCTTATCTTTCTCACACAGTCAGCTACCTCATTGCGCCTCTTTTTTTCTTTGCGTCATGTGCTGTTTGGGGAGGGTTTTTTGGAAGGGACATCCTGCGTGACACTGCAGTGCCACTCCTAGATGGGCCCGGTGTTTGTGTCGGCCACTAGGGTCGCTTATCTTTCTCACACAGTCAGCTACCTCATTGCGCCTCTTTTTTTCTTTGCGTCATGTGCTGTTTGGGGAGGGTTTTTTGGAAGGGACATCCTGCGTGACACTGCAGTGCCACTCCTAGATGGGCCCGGTGTTTGTGTCGGCCACTAGGGTCGCTAATCTTACTCACACAGCTACCTCATTGCGCCTCTTTTTTTCTTTGCGTCATGTGCTGTTTGGGGAGGGTTTTTTGGAAGGGACATCCTGCGTGACACTGCAGTGCCACTCCTAGATGGGCCCGGTGTTTGTGTCGGCCACTAGGGTCGCTTATCTTACTCACACAGCGACCTCGGTGCAAATTTTAGGACTAAAAATAATATTGTGAGGTGTGATGTGTTCAGAATAGGCTGAAAATGAGTGTAAATTATGTTTTTTGAGGTTAATAATACTTTGGGATCAAAATTACCCCCAAATTCTATGATTTAAGCTGTTTTTTAGGGTTTTTTGAAAAAAACACCCGAATCCAAAACACACCCGAATCCGACAAAAAAAATTCGGTGAGGTTTTGCCAAAACGCGGTCGAACCCAAAACACGGCCGCGGAACCGAACCCAAAACCAAAACACAAAACCCGAAAAATTTCCGGCGCTCATCTCTACTATATATTATATACTAGTGGTCAGCAAACTGTGCAAAACTGAAATGCAGGACAGGTATGGATGGATAGTATAGTTGACAACACAGAGGTAGGTAGAGCAGTGGCCTACTGTACCGTACTGCTATATATTATATACTGGTGGTCAGCAAACTGTGCAAAACTGAAATGCACCACAGGTATGGATGGATAGTATACTTGACGACACAGAGGTAGGTAGAGTAGTGGCCTACTGTACCGTACTGCTATATATTATATACTGGTGGTCAGCAAACTGTGCAAAACTGAAATGCACCACAGGTATGTATGGATAGTATACTTGATGACACAGAGGTAGGTAGAGCAGTGGCCTACTGTACCGTACTGCTATATATTATAAATACTGGTGGTCAGCAAACTGTGCAAAACTGAAATGCACCCCAGATATAGATGGATAGTATACTTGACGACACAGAGGTAGGTAGAGCAGTTGCCTACTGTACCGTACTGCTATATATTATATACTGGTGTTCAGTAAACTGTGCAAAACTGAATTGCACCACAGGTATGGATGGATAGTATACTTGACGACACAGAGGTAGGTAGAGCAGTGGCCTACTGTACCGTACTGCTATATATTATGTACTGGTGGTTAGCAAACTGTGCAACACTAAAATGCACCACAGGTATGGATGGATGGTATACTTGACGACACAGAGGTAGGTAGTGCAGTGGCCTTCTGTTCCGTACTGCTATATATTAAATACTGGTGGTCAGCAAACTGTGCAAAACTGAAATGCAACACAGGTATGGATGGATAGTATACTTGACGACACAGAGGGAGGTAGAACAGTGGCCTTCTGTACCGTACTGCTATATATTATATATACTGGTGGTCAGCAAACTGTGCAAAACTGAAATGCACCACAAGTATGGATGGATAGTATACTTGACGACACAGAGGTAGGTAGAGCAGTGGGCTACTGTGTACCATACTGCTATATATTATATACTGGTGGTCAGCAAACTGTGCAAAACTGAAATGCACCACAGGTATGGATGGATAGTATACTTGACGACACAGAGGTAGGTAGAGCAGTGGCCTACTGTACCGTACTGCTATATATTATATACTGGTGGTCAGCAAACTGTGCAAAACTGAAATGCAGGACAGGTATGGATGGATAGTATAGTTGACAACACAGAGGTAGGTAGAGCCGTGGCCTACTGTACCGTACTGCTATATATTATAAATACTGGTGGTCAGCAAACTGTGCAAAACTGAAATGCACCCCAGATATAGATGGATAGTATACTTGACGACACAGAGGTAGGTAGAGCAGTGGCCTTCTGTACCGTACTGCTATATATTATATACTGGTGGTCAGCAAACTGTGCAACACTCAAATGCACCACAGGTATGGATGGATGGTATACTTGACGACACAGAGGTAGGTAGTGCAGTGGCCTTCTGTTCCGTACTGCTATATATTAAATACTGGTGGTCAGCAAACTGTGCAAAACTGAAATGCACCACAGGTATGAATAGATAGTATACTTGGCGACACAGAGGTAGGTAGAGCAGTGGCCTTCTGTACCGTACTGCTATATATTATATACTGGTGGTCAGCAAACTGTGCAAAACTGAAATGCACCACAGGTATGGATGGATAGTATACTTGACGACACAGAGGTAGGTAGAGCAGTGGCCTACTGTACCGTTCTGCTATATATTATATAGTTATGGTCAGCAAACTGTGCAAAACTGAAATGCACCACAGTTATGGATGGATAGTATACTTGACAACACAGAGGTAGGTAGAGCAGTGGCCTACTGTACCGTACTGCAATATATTATATACTTATGTCAGCAAACTGTGCAAAACTGAAATGCACCACAGGTATGGATGGATAGTATACTTGACGACACAGAGGTAGGTAGAGCAGTGGCCTACTGTACCGTACTGCTATATATTATATACTGGTGGTCAGCAAACTGTGCAAAACTGAAATGCAACACAGGTATGGATGGATAGTATACTTGACGACACAGAGGTAGGTAGAACAGTGGCCTTCTGTACCGTACTGCTATATATTATATATACTGGTGGTCAGCAAACTGTGCAAAACTGAAATGCACCACAGGTATGGATGGATAGTATACTTGACGACACAGAGTTAGGTAGAGCAGTGGCCTACTGTACCGTTCTGCTATATATTATATAGTTATGGTCAGCAAACTGTGCAAAACTGAAATGCACCACAGTTATGGATGGATAGTATACTTGACAACACAGAGGTAGGTAGAGCAGTGGCCTACTGTACCGTACTGCAATATATTATATACTTATGTCAGCAAACTGTGCAAAACTGAAATGCACCACAGGTATGGATGGATAGTATACTTGACGACACAGAGGTAGGTAGAGCAGTGGCCTACTGTACCGTACTGCTATATATTATATATACTTGTGGTCAGCAAACTGTGCAAAACTGAGATGCACCACAGGTATGGATGGATAGTATACTTGACGACACAGAGGTAGGTAGAGCAGTGGCCTTCTGTACCGTACTGCTATATATTATATATACTGGTGGTCAGCAAACTGTGCAAAACTGAAATGCACCACAGGTATGGATGGATAGTATACTTGACGACACAGAGGTAGGTAGAGCAGTGGCCTACTGTACCATACTGCAATATATTATATACTTATGTCAGCAAACTGTGCAAAACTGAAATGCACCACAGGTATGGATGGATAGTATACTTGACGACACAGAGGTAGGTAGAGCAGTGGCCTACTGTACCGTACTGCTATATATTATATACTGGTGGTCAGCAAACTGTGCAAAACTGAAATGCACCACAGGTATGGATGGATAGTATACTTGACGACACAGAGGTAGGTAGAACAGTGGCCTTATGTACCGTACTGCTATATATTATATATACTGGTGGTCAGCAAACTGTGCAAAACTGAAATGCACCACAGGTATGGATGGATAGTATACTTGACGACACAGAGGTAGGTAGAGCAGTGGCCTACTGTACCGTACTGCTATATATTATATACTGGTGGTCAGCAAACTGTGCAAAACTGAAATGCACCACAGGTATGGATGGATAGTATACTTGACGACACAGAGGTAGGTAGAGCAGTGGCCTACTGTACCATACTGCTATATATTATATACTGGTGGTCAGCAAACTGTGCAAAACTGAAATGCACCACAGGTATGGATGGATAGTATACTTGACGACACAGAGGTAGGGAGAGCAGTGGCCTACTGTACCATACTGCTATATATTATATACTGGTGGTCAGCAAACTGTGCAAAACTGAAATGCACCACAGGTATGGATGGATAGTATACTTGACGACACAGAGGTAGGTAGAGCAGTGGCCTACTGTACCGTACTGCTATATATTATATATACTTGTGGTCAGCAAACTGTGCAAAACTGAAATGCACCACAGGTATGGATGGATAGTATACTTGACGACACAGAGGTAGGTAGAGCAGTGGCCTTCTGTACCGTACTGCTATATATTATATATACTGGTGGTCAGCAAACTGTGCAAAACTGAAATGCACCACAGGTATGGATGGATAGTATACTTGACGACACAGAGGTAGGTAGAGCAGTGGCCTACTGTACCATACTGCTATATATTATATACTGGTGGTCAGCAAACTGTACAAAACTGAAATGCACCACAGGTATGGATGGATAGTATACTTGACGACACAGAGGTAGGTAGAGCAGTGGCCTACTGTACCATACTGCTATATATTATATACTGGTGGTCAGCAAACTGTGCAAAACTGAAATGCACCACAGGTATGGATGGATAGTATACTTGATGACACAGAGGTAGGTAGAGCAGTGGCCTACTGTACCGTTCTGCTATATATTATATAGTTATGGTCAGCAAACTGTGCAAAACTGAAATGCACCACAGTTATGGATGGATAGTATACTTGACAACACAGAGGTAGGTAGAGCAGTGGCCTACTGTACCGTACTGCAATATATTATATACTTATGTCAGCAAACTGTGCAAAACTGAAATGCACCACAGGTATGGATGGATAGTATACTTGACGACACAGAGGTAGGTAGAGCAGTGGCCTACTGTACCGTACTGCTATATATTATATACTGGTGGTCAGCAAACTGTGCAAAACTGAAATGCACCACTGGTATGGATGGATAGTATACTTGACGACACAGAGGTAGGTAGAACAGTGGCCTTCTGTACCGTACTGCTATATATTATATATACTGGTGGTCAGCAAACTGTGCAAAACTGAAATGCACCACAGGTATGGATGGATAGTATACTTGACGACACAGAGGTAGGTAGAGCAGTGGCCTACTGTGTACCATACTGCTATATATTATATACTGGTGGTCAGCAAACTGTGCAAAACTGAAATGCACCACAGGTATGGATGGATAGTATACTTGACGACACAGAGGTAGGTAGAGCAGTTGCCTACTGTACCGTACTGCTATATATTATATACTAGTGGTCAGCAAACTGTGCAAAACTGAAATGCAGGACAGGTATAGATGGATAGTATAGTTGACAACACAGAGGTAGGTAGAGCAGTGGCCTACTGTACCGTACTGCTATATATTATATACTGGTGGTCAGCAAACTGTGCAAAACTGAAATGCACCACAGGTATGGATGGATAGTATATTTGACGACACAGATGTAGGTAGAGTAGTGGCCTACTGTACCGTACTGCTATATATTATATACTGGTGGTCAGCAAACTGTGCAAAACTGAAATGCACCACAGGTATGTATGGATAGTATACTTGATGACACAGAGGTAGGTAGAGCAGTGGCCTACTGTACCGTACTGCTATATATTATAAATACTGGTGGTCAGCAAACTGTGCAAAACTGAAATGCACCCCAGATATAGATGGATAGTATACTTGACGACACAGAGGTAGGTAGAGCAGTTGCCTACTGTACCGTACTGCTATATATTATATACTGGTGTTCAGTAAACTGTGCAAAACTGAATTGCACCACAGGTATGGATGGATAGTATACTTGACGACACAGAGGTAGGTAGAGCAGTGGCCTACTGTACCGTACTGCTATATATTATGTACTGGTGGTCAGCAAACTGTGCAACACTGAAATGCACCACAGGTATGGATGGATGGTATACTTGACGACACAGAGGTAGGTAGTGCAGTGGCCTTCTGTTCCGTACTGCTATATATTAAATACTGGTGGTCAGCAAACTGTGCAAAACTGAAATGCAACACAGGTATGGATGGATAGTATACTTGACGACACAGAGGGAGGTAGAACAGTGGCCTTCTGTACCGTACTGCTATATATTATATATACTGGTGGTCAGCAAACTGTGCAAAACTGAAATGCAACACAGGTATGGATGGATAGTATACTTGACGACACAGAGGTAGGTAGAGCAGTGGGCTACTGTGTACCATACTGCTATATATTATATACTGGTGGTCAGCAAACTGTACAAAACTGAAATGCACCACAGGTATGGATGGATAGTATACTTGACGACACAGAGGTAGGTAGAGCAGTGGCCTACTGTACCATACTGCTATATATTATATACTGGTGGTCAGCAAACTGTGCAAAACTGAAATGCACCACAGGTATGGATGGATAGTATACTTGATGACACAGAGGTAGGTAGAGCAGTGGCCTACTGTACCGTTCTGCTATATATTATATAGTTATGGTCAGCAAACTGTGCAAAACTGAAATGCACCACAGTTATGGATGGATAGTATACTTGACAACACAGAGGTAGGTAGAGCAGTGGCCTACTGTACCGTACTGCAATATATTATATACTTATGTCAGCAAACTGTGCAAAACTGAAATGCACCACAGGTATGGATGGATAGTATACTTGACGACACAGAGGTAGGTAGAGCAGTGGCCTACTGTACCGTACTGCTATATATTATATACTGGTGGTCAGCAAACTGTGCAAAACTGAAATGCACCACAGGTATGGATGGATAGTATACTTGACGACACAGAGGTAGGTAGAACAGTGGCCTTCTGTACCGTACTGCTATATATTATATATACTGGTGGTCAGCAAACTGTGCAAAACTGAAATGCACCACAGGTATGGATGGATAGTATACTTGACGACACAGAGGTAGGTAGAGCAGTGGCCTACTGTGTACCATACTGCTATATATTATATACTGGTGGTCAGCAAACTGTGCAAAACTGAAATGCACCACAGGTATGGATGGATAGTATACTTGACGACACAGAGGTAGGTAGAGCAGTTGCCTACTGTACCGTACTGCTATATATTATATACTAGTGGTCAGCAAACTGTGCAAAACTGAAATGCAGGACAGGTATAGATGGATAGTATAGTTGACAACACAGAGGTAGGTAGAGCAGTGGCCTACTGTACCGTACTGCTATATATTATATACTGGTGGTCAGCAAACTGTGCAAAACTGAAATGCACCACAGGTATGGATGGATAGTATATTTGACGACACAGAGGTAGGTAGAGTAGTGGCCTACTGTACCGTACTGCTATATATTATATACTGGTGGTCAGCAAACTGTGCAAAACTGAAATGCACCACAGGTATGTATGGATAGTATACTTGATGACACAGAGGTAGGTAGAGCAGTGGCCTACTGTACCGTACTGCTATATATTATAAATACTGGTGGTCAGCAAACTGTGCAAAACTGAAATGCACCCCAGATATAGATGGATAGTATACTTGACGACACAGAGGTAGGTAGAGCAGTTGCCTACTGTACCGTACTGCTATATATTATATACTGGTGTTCAGTAAACTGTGCAAAACTGAATTGCACCACAGGTATGGATGGATAGTATACTTGACGACACAGAGGTAGGTAGAGCAGTGGCCTACTGTACCGTACTGCTATATATTATGTACTGGTGGTCAGCAAACTGTGCAACACTGAAATGCACCACAGGTATGGATGGATGGTATACTTGACGACACAGAGGTAGGTAGTGCAGTGGCCTTCTGTTCCGTACTGCTATATATTAAATACTGGTGGTCAGCAAACTGTGCAAAACTGAAATGCAACACAGGTATGGATGGATAGTATACTTGACGACACAGAGGGAGGTAGAACAGTGGCCTTCTGTACCGTACTGCTATATATTATATATACTGGTGGTCAGCAAACTGTGCAAAACTGAAATGCACCACAGGTATGGATGGATAGCATACTTGACGACACAGAGGTAGGTAGAGCAGTGGGCTACTGTGTACCATACTGCTATATATTATATACTGGTGGTCAGCAAACTGTGCAAAACTGAAATGCACCACAGGTATGGATGGATAGTATACTTGACGACACAGAGGTAGGTAGAGCAGTGGCCTACTGTACCGTACTGCTATATATTATATACTGGTGGTCAGCAAACTGTGCAAAACTGAAATGCATGACAGGTATGGATGGATAGTATAGTTGACAACACAGAGGTAGGTAGAGCAGTGGCCTACTGTACCGTTCTGCTATATATTATAAATACTGGTGGTCAGCAAACTGTGCAAAACTGAAATGCACCCCAGATATAGATGGATAGTATACTTGACGACAAAGAGGTATGTAGAGCAGTGGCCTTCTGTACCGTACTGCTATATATTATATACTGGTGGTCAGCAAACTGTGCAAAACTGAAATGCAACACAGGTATGGATGGATAGTATACTTGACGACACAGAGGTAGGTAGAACAGTGGCCTTCTGTACCGTACTGCTATATATTATATATACTGGTGGTCAGCAAACTGTGCAAAACTGAAATGCACCACAGGTATGGATGGATAGTATACTTGACGACACAGAGTTAGGTAGAGCAGTGGCCTACTGTACCGTTCTGCTATATATTATATAGTTATGGTCAGCAAACTGTGCAAAACTGAAATGCACCACAGTTATGGATGGATAGTATACTTGACAACACAGAGGTAGGTAGAGCAGTGGCCTACTGTACCGTACTGCAATATATTATATACTTATGTCAGCAAACTGTGCAAAACTGAAATGCACCACAGGTATGGATGGATAGTATACTTGACGACACAGAGGTAGGTAGAGCAGTGGCCTACTGTACCGTACTGCTATATATTATATACTGGTGGTCAGCAAACTGTGCAAAACTGAGATGCACCACAGGTATGGATGGATAGTATACTTGACGACACAGAGGTAGGTAGAGCAGTGGCCTTCTGTACCGTACTGCTATATATTATATATACTGGTGGTCAGCAAACTGTGCAAAACTGAAATGCACCACAGGTATGGATGGATAGTATACTTGACGACACAGAGGTAGGTAGAGCAGTGGCCTACTGTACCATACTGCAATATATTATATACTTATGTCAGCAAACTGTGCAAAACTGAAATGCACCACAGGTATGGATGGATAGTATACTTGACGACACAGAGGTAGGTAGAGCAGTGGCCTACTGTACCGTACTGCTATATATTATATACTGGTGGTCAGCAAACTGTGCAAAACTGAAATGCACCACAGGTATGGATGGATAGTATACTTGACGACACAGAGGTAGGTAGAACAGTGGCCTTATGTACCGTACTGCTATATATTATATATACTGGTGGTCAGCAAACTGCAAAACTGAAATGCACCACAGGTATGGATGGATAGTATACTTGACGACACAGAGGTAGGTAGAGCAGTGGCCTACTGTACCGTACTGCTATATATTATATACTGGTGGTCAGCAAACTGTGCAAAACTGAAATGCACCACAGGTATGGATGGATAGTATACTTGACGACACAGAGGTAGGTAGAGCAGTGGCCTACTGTACCATACTGCTATATATTATATACTGGTGGTCAGCAAACTGTGCAAAACTGAAATGCACCACAGGTATGGATGGATAGTATACTTGACGACACAGAGGTAGGGAGAGCAGTGGCCTACTATACCATACTGCTATATATTATATACTGGTGGTCAGCAAACTGTGCAAAACTGAAATGCACCACAGGTATGGATGGATAGTATACTTGACGACACAGAGGTAGGTAGAGCAGTGGCCTACTGTACCGTACTGCTATATATTATATATACTTGTGGTCAGCAAACTGTGCAAAACTGAAATGCACCACAGGTATGGATGGATAGTATACTTGACGACACAGAGGTAGGTAGAGCAGTGGCCTTCTGTACCGTACTGCTATATATTATATATACTGGTGGTCAGCAAACTGTGCAAAACTGAAATGCACCACAGGTATGGATGGATAGTATACTTGACGACACAGAGGTAGGTAGAGCAGTGGCCTACTGTACCATACTGCTATATATTATATACTGGTGGTCAGCAAACTGTACAAAACTGAAATGCACCACAGGTATGGATGGATAGTATACTTGACAACACAGAGGTAGGTAGAGCAGTGGCCTACTGTACCATACTGCTATATATTATATACTGGTGGTCAGCAAACTGTGCAAAACTGAAATGCACCACAGGTATGGATGGATAGTATACTTGATGACACAGAGGTAGGTAGAGCAGTGGCCTACTGTACCGTTCTGCTATATATTATATAGTTATGGTCAGCAAACTGTGCAAAACTGAAATGCACCACAGTTATGGATGGATAGTATACTTGACAACACAGAGGTAGGTAGAGCAGTGGCCTACTGTACCGTACTGCAATATATTATATACTTATGTCAGCAAACTGTGCAAAACTGAAATGCACCACAGGTATGGATGGATAGTATACTTGACGACACAGAGGTAGGTAGAGCAGTGGCCTACTGTACCGTACTGCTATATATTATATACTGGTGGTCAGCAAACTGTGCAAAACTGAAATGCACCACAGGTATGGATGGATAGTATACTTGACGACACAGAGGTAGGTAGAACAGTGGCCTTCTGTACCGTACTGCTATATATTATATATACTGGTGGTCAGCAAACTGTGCAAAACTGAAATGCACCACAGGTATGGATGGATAGTATACTTGACGACACAGAGGTAGGTAGAGCAGTGGCCTACTGTGTACCATACTGCTATATATTATATACTGGTGGTCAGCAAACTGTGCAAAACTGAAATGCACCACAGGTATGGATGGATAGTATACTTGACGACACAGAGGTAGGTAGAGCAGTTGCCTACTGTACCGTACTGCTATATATTATTTACTAGTGGTCAGCAAACTGTGCAAAACTGAAATGCAGGACAGGTATAGATGGATAGTATAGTTGACAACACAGAGGTAGGTAGAGCAGTGGCCTACTGTACCGTACTGCTATATATTATATACTGGTGGTCAGCAAACTGTGCAAAACTGAAATGCACCACAGGTATGGATGGATAGTATATTTGACGACACAGATGTAGGTAGAGTAGTGGCCTACTGTACCGTACTGCTATATATTATATACTGGTGGTCAGCAAACTGTGCAAAACTGAAATGCACCACAGGTATGTATGGATAGTATACTTGATGACACAGAGGTAGGTAGAGCAGTGGCCTACTGTACCGTACTGCTATATATTATAAATACTGGTGGTCAGCAAACTGTGCAAAACTGAAATGCACCCCAGATATAGATGGATAGTATACTTGACGACACAGAGGTAGGTAGAGCAGTTGCCTACTGTACCGTACTGCTATATATTATATACTGGTGTTCAGTAAACTGTGCAAAACTGAATTGCACCACAGGTATGGATGGATAGTATACTTGACGACACAGAGGTAGGTAGAGCAGTGGCCTACTGTACCGTACTGCTATATATTATGTACTGGTGGTCAGCAAACTGTGCAACACTGAAATGCACCACAGGTATGGATGGATGGTATACTTGACGACACAGAGGTAGGTAGTGCAGTGGCCTTCTGTTCCGTACTGCTATATATTAAATACTGGTGGTCAGCAAACTGTGCAAAACTGAAATGCAACACAGGTATGGATGGATAGTATACTTGACGACACAGAGGGAGGTAGAACAGTGGCCTTCTGTACCGTACTGCTATATATTATATATACTGGTGGTCAGCAAACTGTGCAAAACTGAAATGCACCACAGGTATGGATGGATAGTATACTTGACGACACAGAGGTAGGTAGAGCAGTGGGCTACTGTGTACCATACTGCTATATATTATATACTGGTGGTCAGCAAACTGTACAAAACTGAAATGCACCACAGGTATGGATGGATAGTATACTTGACGACACAGAGGTAGGTAGAGCAGTGGCCTACTGTACCATACTGCTATATATTATATACTGGTGGTCAGCAAACTGTGCAAAACTGAAATGCACCACAGGTATGGATGGATAGTATACTTGATGACACAGAGGTAGGTAGAGCAGTGGCCTACTGTACCGTTCTGCTATATATTATATAGTTATGGTCAGCAAACTGTGCAAAACTGAAATGCACCACAGTTATGGATGGATAGTATACTTGACAACACAGAGGTAGGTAGAGCAGTGGCCTACTGTACCGTACTGCAATATATTATATACTTATGTCAGCAAACTGTGCAAAACTGAAATGCACCACAGGTATGGATGGATAGTATACTTGACGACACAGAGGTAGGTAGAGCAGTGGCCTACTGTACCGTACTGCTATATATTATATACTGGTGGTCAGCAAACTGTGCAAAACTGAAATGCACCACAGGTATGGATGGATAGTATACTTGACGACACAGAGGTAGGTAGAACAGTGGCCTTCTGTACCGTACTGCTATATATTATATATACTGGTGGTCAGCAAACTGTGCAAAACTGAAATGCACCACAGGTATGGATGGATAGTATACTTGACGACACAGAGGTAGGTAGAGCAGTGGCCTACTGTGTACCATACTGCTATATATTATATACTGGTGGTCAGCAAACTGTGCAAAACTGAAATGCACCACAGGTATGGATGGATAGTATACTTGACGACACAGAGGTAGGTAGAGCAGTTGCCTACTGTACCGTACTGCTATATATTATATACTAGTGGTCAGCAAACTGTGCAAAACTGAAATGCAGGACAGGTATAGATGGATAGTATAGCTGACAAAACAGAGGTAGGTAGAGCAGTGGCCTACTGTACCGTACTGCTATATATTATATACTGGTGGTCAGCAAACTGTGCAAAACTGAAATGCACCACAGGTATGGATGGATAGTATACTTGACGCAACAGAGTTAGGTAGAGCAGTGGCCTACTGTACCGTACTGCTATATATTATATACTGGTGGTCAGCAAACTGTGCAAAACTGAAATGCACCACAGGTATGGATGGATAGTATACTTGACGACACAGAGGTAGGTAGAGCAGTGGCCTACTGTACTGTTCTGCTATATATTATATACTTATGGTCAGCAAACTGTGCAAAACTGAAATGCACCACAGTTATGGATGGATAGTATATTTGACAACACAGAGGTAGGTAGAGCAGTGGCCTACTGTACCGTACTGCTATATATTATATACTGGTGGTCAGCAAACTGTGCAAAACTGAAATGCACCACAGGTATGGATGGATAGTATACTTGACGACACAGAGGTAGGTAGAGCAGTGGCCTACTGTACTGTTCTGCTATATATTATATACTTATGGTCAGCAAACTGTGCAAAACTGAAATGCACCACAGTTATGGATGGATAGTATATTTGACAACACAGAGGTAGGTAGAGCAGTGGCTTACTGTACCGTACTGCAATATATTATATACTAATGTCAGCAAACTGTGCAAAACTGAAATGCACCACAGGTATGGATGGATAGTATACTTGACGACACAGAGGTAGGTTGAGCAGTGGCCTACTGTACCATACTGCTATATATTATATACTGGTGGTCAGCAAACTGTGCAAAACTGAAATGCACCACAGGTATGTATGGATAGTATACTTGACGCAACAGAGGTAGGTAGAGCAGTGGCCTACTGTACCGTACTGCTATATATTATATATACTGGTGGTCAGCAAACTGTGCAAAACTGAAATGCACCACAGGTATGGATGGATAGTATACTTGACGACACAGAGGTAGGTAGAGCAGTGGCCTTCTGTACCGTACTGCTATATATTATATATACTGGTGGTCAGCAAACTGTGCAATACTGAAATGCACCACAGGTATGGATGGATAGTATACTTGACGACACAGAGGTAGGTAGAGCAGTGGCCTACTGTACCATACTGCTATATATTATATACTGGTGGTCAGCTAACTGTGCAAAACTGAAATGCACCACAGGTATGGATGGATAGTATACTTGACGACACAGAGGTAGGTAGAGCAGTGGCCTACTGTACCGTACTGCTATATATTATATACTGGTGGTCAGCAAACTGTGCAAAACTGAAATGCACCACAGGTATGGATGGATAGTATACTTGACGACACAGAGGTAGGTAGAGCAGTGGCCTACTGTACCGTACTGCTATATATTATATACTGATGGTCAGCAAACTGTGCAAAACTGAAATGCACCACAGGTATGGATGGATAGTATACTTGACGACACAGAGGTAGGTAGAGCAGTGGCCTACTGTACCGTACTGCTATATATTATATACTGGTGTTCAGCAAACTGTGTAAAACTGAAATGCACCACAGGTATGGATGGATAGTATACTTGATGACACATAGGTAGGTAGAGCAGTAGCCTACTGTACCGTACAGCTATATATTATATACTGGTGGTCAGCAAACTGTGCAAAACTGAAATGCACCACAGGTATAGATGGATAGTATACTTGACGACACAGAGGTAGGTAGAGCAGTGGCCTACTGTACTGTACTGCTATATATTATATACTTATGGTCAGCAAACTGTGCAAAACTGAAATGTACCACAGGTATGGATGGATAGTATACTTGACGCAACAGAGTTAGGTAGAGCAGTGGCCTACTGTACCGTACTGCTATATATTATATACTGGTGGTCAGCAAACTGTGCAAAACTGAAATGCACCACAGGTATGGATGGATAGTATACTTGACGACACAGAGGTAGGTAGAGCAGTGGCCTACTGTACCGTACTGCTATATATTATATACTGGTGGTCAGCAAACTGTGCAAAACTGAAATGCACCACAGGTATGGATGGATAGTATACTTGACGACACAGAGGTAGGTAGAGCAGTGGCCTACTGTACCGTACTGCTATATATTATATACTTATGGTCAGCAAACTGTGCAAAACTGAAATGCACCACAGGTATGGATGGATAGTATACTTGAAGACACAGAGGTAGGTAGAGAAGTGGCCAACTGTACCGTACTGCTGTATATTATATACTGGTGGTCAGCAAACTGTGCAAAACTGAAATGCACCACAGGTATGGATGGATAGTATACTTGACGCAACAGAGTTAGGTAGAGCAGTGGCCTACTGTACCGTACTGCTATATATTATATACTGGTGGTCAGCAAACTGTGCAAAACTGAAATGCACCACAGGTATGGATGGATAGTATACTTGACGACACAGAGGTAGGGAGAGCAGTGGCCTTCTGTACCATACTGCTATATACTATATACTGGTGGTCAGCAAACTGTGCAAAACTGAAATGCACCACAGGTATGGATGGATAGTATACTTGACGACACAGAGGTAGGTAGAGCAGTGGCCTACTGTACCGTACTGCTATATATTATATACTGGTGGTCAGCAAACTGTGCAAAACTGAAACGCACCACAGGTATGGATGGATAGTATACTTGACGACACAGAGGTAGGTAGAACAGTGGCCTTCTGTACCGTACTGCTATATATTATATATACTGGTGGTCAGCAAACTGTGCAAAACTGAAATGCACCACAGGTATGGATGGATAGTATACTTGACGACACAGAGGTAGGTAGAGCAGTGGCCTACTTTACCATACTGCTATATATTATATACTGGTGGTCAGCAAACTGTGCAGAACTGAAATGCACCACAGGTATGGATGGATAGTATACTTGACGACACAGAGGTAGGTAGAGCAGTGGCCTACTGTACCGTACTGCTATATATTATATACTGGTGGTCAGCAAACTGTGCAAAACTGAAATGCACGACAGGTATGGATGGATAGTATACTTGACAACACAGAGGTAGGTAGAGCAGTGGCCTACTGTACCGTACTGCTATATATTATATACTGGTGGTCAGCAAACTGTGCAAAACTGAAATGCACCACAGGTATGGATGGATAGTATACTTGACGACACAGAGGTAGGTAGAGTAGTGGCCTACTGTACCGTACTGCTATATATTATATACTGGTGGTCAGCAAACTGTGCAAAACTGAAATGCACCACAGGTATGTATGAATAGTATACTTGATGACACAGAGGTAGGTAGAGCAGTGGCCTACTGTACCGTACTGCTATATATTATAAATACTGGTGGTCAGCAAACTGTGCAAAACTGAAATGCACCCCAGATATAGATGGATAGTATACTTGACGACACAGAGGTAGGTAGAGCAGTGTCCTACTGTACCGTACTGCTATATATTATATACTGGTGGTCAGCAAACTGTGCAAAACTGAATTGCACCACAGGTATGGATGGATAGTAAACTTGACGACACAGAGGTAGGTAGAGCAGTTGCCTACTGTACCGTACTGCTATATATTATATACTGGTGTTCAGCAAACTGTGCAAAACTGAAATGCACCACAGGTATGGATGGATAGTATACTTGACGACAAAGAGGTAGGTAGAGCAGTGGCCTACTGTACCGTACTGCTATATATTATGTACTGGTGGTCAGCAAACTGTGCAACACTGAAATGCACCACAGGTATGGATGGATAGTACACTTGACGACACAGAGGTAGGTAGAGCAGTGGCCTTCTGTACCGTACTGCTATATATTAAATACTGGTGGTCAGCAAACTGTGCAAAACTGAAATGCACCACAGTTATGGATGGATAGTATACTTGACGACACAGAGGTAGGTTGAGCAGTGGCCTACTGTACCGTACTACTATATATTATATACTGGTGGTCAGCAAACTATGCAAAACTGAAATGCACCACAGGTATGGATGGATAGTATACTTGACGCAACAGAGTTAGGTAGAGCAGTGGCCTACTGTACCGTACTGCTAGATATTATATACTGGTGGTCAGCAAACTGTGCAAAACTGAAATGCACCACAGGTATGGATGGATAGTATACTTGACGACACAGAGGTAGGTAGAGCAGTGGCCTTCTGTACCGTACTGCTATATATTATATACTGGTGGTCAGCAAACTGTGCAAAACTGAAATGCACCACAGGAATGGATGGATAGTATACTTGACGACACAGAGGTAGGTAGAGCAGTGGCCTACTGTACCGTTCTGCTATATATTATATACTTATGGTCAGCAAACTGTGCAAAACTGAAATGCACCACAGTTATGGATGGATAGTATACTTGACAACACAGAGGTAGGTAGAGCAGTGGCCTACTGTACCGTTCTGCTATATATTATATACTTATGGTCAGCAAACTGTGCAAAACTGAAATGCACCACAGTTATGGATGGATAGTATACTTGACAACACAGAGGTAGGTAGAGCAGTGGCCTACTGTACCGTATTGCAATATATTATATACTTATGTCAGCAAACTGTGCAAAACTGAAACGCACCACAGGTATGGATGGATAGTATACTTGACGACACAGAAATAGGTAGAGCAGTGGCCTACTGTACCGTACTGCTATATATTATATACTGGTGGTCAGCAAACTGCAAAACTGAAATGCACCACAGGTATTGATGGATAGTATACTTGACAACACAGAGGTAGGTAGAGCAGTGGCCTACTGTACCGTTCTGCTATATATTATATACTTATGGTCAGCAAACTGTGCAAAACTGAAATGCACCACAGTTATGGATGGATAGTATACTTGACAACACAGAGGTAGGTAGAGCAGTGGCCTACTGTACCGTATTGCAATATATTATATACTTATGTCAGCAAACTGTGCAAAACTGAAACGCACCACAGGTATGGATGGATAGTATCCTTGACGACACAGAAATAGGTAGAGCAGTGGCCTACTGTACCGTACTGCTATATATTATATACTGGTGGTCAGCAAACTGCAAAACTGAAATGCACCACAGGTATTGATGGATAGTATACTTGACAACACAGAGGAAGGTAGAGCAGTGGCCTACTGTACCGTACTGCTATATATTATATATACTTGTGGTCAGCAAACTGTGCAAAACTGAAATGCACCACAGGTATGGATGGATAGTATACTTGACGACACAGAGGTAGGTAAAGCAGTGGCCTTCTGTACCGTACTGCTATATATTATATATACTGGTGGTCAGCAAACTGTGCAAAACTGAAATGCACCACAGGTATGGATGGATAGTATACTTGACGACACAGAGGTAGGTAGAGCAGTGGCCTACTGTACCGTACTGCTATATATTATATACTGGTGGTCAGAAAACTGTGCAAAACTGAAACGCACCACAGGTATGGATGGATAGTATACTTGACGACACAGAAATAGGTAGAGCAGTGGCCTACTGTACCGTACTGCTATATATTATATACTGGTGGTCAGCAAACTGCAAAACTGAAATGCACCACAGGTATTGATGGATAGTATACTTGACAACACAGAGGAAGGTAGAGCAGTGGCCTACTGTACCGTACTGCTATATATTATATATACTTGTGGTCAGCAAACTGTGCAAAACTGAAATGCACCACAGGTATGGATGGATAGTATACTTGACGACACAGAGGTAGGTAGAGCAGTGGCCTTCTGTACCGTACTGCTATATATTATATATACTGGTGGTCAGCAAACTGTGCAAAACTGAAATGCACCACAGGTATGGATGGATAGTATACTTGACGACACAGAGGTAGGTAGAGCAGTGGCCTACTGTACCATACTGCTATATATTATATACTGGTGGTCAGCAAACTGTGCAAAACTGAAATGCACCACAGGTATGGATGGATAGTATACTTGACGACACAGAGGTAGGTAGAGCAGTGGCCTTCTGTACCGTACTGCTATATATTATATACTGGTGGTCAGCAAACTGTGCAAAACTGAAATGCACCACAGGTATGGATGGATAGTATACTTGACGACACAGAGGTAGGTAGAGCAGTGGCCTACTCTACCGTTCTGCTATATATTATATACTTATGGTCAGCAAACTGTGCAAAACTGAAATGCACCACAGTTATGGATGGATAGTATACTTGACAACACAGAGGTAGGTAGAGCAGTGGCCTACTGTACCGTACTGCAATATATTATATACTTATGTCAGCAAACTGTGCAAAACTGAAATGCACCACAGGTATGGATGGATAGTATACTTGACGACACAGAGGTAGGTAGAGCAGTGGCCTACTGTACCGTACTGCTATATATTATATACTGGTGGTCAGAAAACTGTGCAAAACTGAAACGCACCACAGGTATGGATGGATAGTATACTTGACGACACAGAAATAGGTAGAGCAGTGGCCTACTGTACCGTACTGCTATATATTATATACTGGTGGTCAGCAAACTGCAAAACTGAAATGCACCACAGGTATTGATGGATAGTATACTTGACAACACAGAGGAAGGTAGAGCAGTGGCCTACTGTACCGTACTGCTATATAAAATATATACTTGTGGTCAGCAAACTGTGCAAAACTGAAATGCACCACAGGTATGGATGGATAGTATACTTGACGACACAGAGGTAGGTAGAGCAGTGGCCTTCTGTACCGTACTGCTATATATTATATATACTGGTGGTCAGCAAACTGTGCAAAACTGAAATGCACCACAGGTATGGATGGATAGTATACTTGACGACACAGAGGTAGGTAGAGCAGTGGCCTACTGTACCATACTGCTATATATTATATACTGGTGGTCAGCAAACTGTGCAAAACTGAAATGCACCACAGGTATGGATGGATAGTATACTTGACGACACAGAGGTAGGAAGAGCAGTGGCCTACTGTACCGTACTTCTATATATTATATACTGGTGGTCAGCAAACTGTGCAAAACTGAAATGCACCACAGGTATGGGTGGATAGTATACTTGACAAAACAGAGGTAGGTAGAGCAGTGGCCTACTGTACCGTACTGCTATATATTATATACTGGTGGTCAGCAAACTGTGCAAAACTGAAATGCACCACAGGTATGGATGGATAGTATACTTGACGACACAGAGGTAGGTAGAGTAGTGGCCTACTGTACCGTACTGCTATATATTATATACTGGTGGTCAGCAAACTGTGCAAAACTGAAATGCACCACAGGTATGTATGAATAGTATACTTGATGACACAGAGGTAGGTAGAGCAGTGGCCTACTGTACCGTACTGCTATATATTATAAATACTGGTGGTCAGCAAACTGTGCAAAAATGAAATGCACCCCAGATATAGATGGATAGTATACTTGACGACACAGAGGTAGGTAGAGCAGTGTCCTACTGTACCGTACTGCTATATATTATATACTGGTGGTCAGCAAACTGTGCAAAACTGAATTGCACCACAGGTATGGATGGATAGTAAACTTGACGACACAGAGGTAGGTAGAGCAGTTGCCTACTGTACCGTACTGCTATATATTATATACTGGTGTTCAGCAAACTGTGCAAAACTGAAATGCACCACAGGTATGGATGGATAGTATACTTGACGACAAAGAGGTAGGTAGAGCAGTGGCCTACTGTACCGTACTGCTATATATTATGTACTGGTGGTCAGCAAACTGTGCAACACTGAAATGCACCACAGGTATGGATGGATAGTACACTTGACGACACAGAGGTAGGTAGAGCAGTGGCCTTCTGTACCGTACTGCTATATATTAAATACTGGTGGTCAGCAAACTGTGCAAAACTGAAATGCACCACAGTTATGGATGGATAGTATACTTGACGACACAGAGGTAGGTTGAGCAGTGGCCTACTGTACCGTACTACTATATATTATATACTGGTGGTCAGCAAACTATGCAAAACTGAAATGCACCACAGGTATGGATGGATAGTATACTTGACGCAACAGAGTTAGGTAGAGCAGTGGCCTACTGTACCGTACTGCTAGATATTATATACTGGTGGTCAGCAAACTGTGCAAAACTGAAATGCACCACAGGTATGGATGGATAGTATACTTGACGACACAGAGGTAGGTAGAGCAGTGGCCTTCTGTACCGTACTGCTATATATTATATACTGGTGGTCAGCAAACTGTGCAAAACTGAAATGCACCACAGGAATGGATGGATAGTATACTTGACGACACAGAGGTAGGTAGAGCAGTGGCCTACTGTACCGTTCTGCTATATATTATATACTTATGGTCAGCAAACTGTGCAAAACTGAAATGCACCACAGTTATGGATGGATAGTATACTTGACAACACAGAGGCAGGTAGAGCAGTGGCCTACTGTACCGTATTGCAATATATTATATACTTATGTCAGCAAACTGTGCAAAACTGAAATGCACCACAGGTATGGATGGATAGTATACTTGACGACACAGAGGTAGGTAGAGCAGTGGCCTACTGTACCGTACTGCTATATATTATATACTGGTGGTCAGAAAACTGTGCAAAACTGAAACGCACCACAGGTATGGATGGATAGTATACTTGACGACACAGAAATAGGTAGAGCAGTGGCCTACTGTACCGTACTGCTATATATTATATACTGGTGGTCAGCAAACTGCAAAACTGAAATGCACCACAGGTATTGATGGATAGTATACTTGACAACACAGAGGAAGGTAGAGCAGTGGCCTACTGTACCGTACTGCTATATATTATATATACTTGTGGTCAGCAAACTGTGCAAAACTGAAATGCACCACAGGTATGGATGGATAGTATACTTGACGACACAGAGGTAGGTAGAGCAGTGGCCTTCTGTACCATACTGCTATATATTATATATACTGGTGGTCAGCAAACTGTGCAAAACTGAAATGCACCACAGGTATGGATGGATAGTATACTTGACGACACAGAGGTAGGTAGAGCAGTGGCCTACTGTACCATACTGCTATATATTATATACTGGTGGTCAGCAAACTGTGCAAAACTGAAATGCACCACAGGTATGGATGGATAGTATACTTGACGACACAGAGGTAGGTAGAGCAGTGGCCTTCTGTACCGTACTGCTATATATTATATACTGGTGGTCAGCAAACTGTGCAAAACTGAAATGCACCACAGGTATGGATGGATAGTATACTTGACGACACAGAGGTAGGTAGAGCAGTGGCCTACTGTACCGTTCTGCTATATATTATATACTTATGGTCAGCAAACTGTGCAAAACTGAAATGCACCACAGTTATGGATGGATAGTATACTTGACAACACAGAGGTAGGTAGAGCAGTGGCCTACTGTACCGTACTGCAATATATTATATACTTATGTCAGCAAACTGTGCAAAACTGAAATGCACCACAGGTATGGATGGATAGTATACTTGACGACACAGAGGTAGGTAGAGCAGTGGCCTACTGTACCGTACTGCTATATATTATATACTGGTGGTCAGAAAACTGTGCAAAACTGAAACGCACCACAGGTATGGATGGATAGTATACTTGACGACACAGAAATAGGTAGAGCAGTGGCCTACTGTACCGTACTGCTATATATTATATACTGGTGGTCAGCAAACTGCAAAACTGAAATGCACCACAGGTATTGATGGATAGTATACTTGACAACACAGAGGAAGGTAGAGCAGTGGCCTACTGTACCGTACTGCTATATATTATATATACTTGTGGTCAGCAAACTGTGCAAAACTGAAATGCACCACAGGTATGGATGGATAGTATACTTGACGACACAGAGGTAGGTAGAGCAGTGGCCTTCTGTACCGTACTGCTATATATTATATATACTGGTGGTCAGCAAACTGTGCAAAACTGAAATGCACCACAGGTATGGATGGATAGTATACTTGACGACACAGAGGTAGGTAGAGCAGTGGCCTACTGTACCATACTGCTATATATTATATACTGGTGGTCAGCAAACTGTGCAAAACTGAAATGCACCACAGGTATGGATGGATAGTATACTTGACGACACAGAGGTAGGAAGAGCAGTGGCCTACTGTACCGTACTTCTATATATTATATACTGGTGGTCAGCAAACTGTGCAAAACTGAAATGCACCACAGGTATGGGTGGATAGTATACTTGACAAAACAGAGGTAGGTAGAGCAGTGGCCTACTGTACCGTACTGCTATATATTATATACTGGTGGTCAGAAAACTGTGCAAAACTGAAATGCACCACAGGTATGGATGGATAGTATACTTGACGACACAGAGGTAGGTAGAGCAGTGGCCTACTGTACCGTACTGCTATATATTATATACTGGTGGTCAGCAAACTGCAAAACTGAAATGCACCACAGGTATGGATGGATAGTATACTTGACGACACAGAGGTAGGTAGAGCAGTGGCCTACTGTACCATACTGCTATATAATATATACTGGTGGTCAGCAAACTGTGCAAAACTGAAATGCACCACAGGTATGGGTGGATAGTATACTTGACAACACAGAGGTAGGTAGAGCAGTGGCCTACTGTACCGTACTGCTATATATTATATACTGGTGGTCAGCAAACTATGCAAAACTGAAATGCACCACAGGTATGGATGGATAGTATACTTGACGCAACAGAGTTAGGTAGAGCAGTGGCCTACTGTACCGTACTGCTATATATTATATACTGGTGGTCAGCAAACTGTGCAAAACTGAAATGCACCACAGGTATGGATGGATAGTATATTTGACGACACAGAGGTAGGTAGAGCAGTTGCCTACTGTACCGTACTGCTATATATTATGTACTGGTGGTCAGCAAACTGTGCAACACTGAAATGCACCACAGGTATGGATGGATAGTATACTTAACGACACAGAGGTAGGTAGAGCAGTGGCCTACTGTACCGTACTGCTATATATTATATACTGGTGGTCAGCAAACTGTGCAAAACTGAAATGTACCACAGGTATGGATGAATAGTATACTTGAAGACACAGAGGAAGGTAGAGCAGTTGCCTACTGTACCGTACTGCTATATATTATATACTGGTGGTCAGCAAACTATGCAAAACTGAAATGCACCACAGGTATGGATGGATAGTATACTTGACGCAACAGAGTTAGGTAGAGCAGTGGCCTACTGTACCGTACTGCTATATATTATATACTGGTGGTCAGCAAACTGTGCAAAACTGAAATGCACCACAGGTATGGATGGATAGTATACTTGACGACACAGAGGTAGGTAGAGCAGTGGCCTTCTGTACCGTACTGCTATATATTATATACTGGTGGTCAGCAAACTGTGCAAAACTGAAATGCACCACAGGTATGGATGGATAGTATACTTGACGACACAGAGGTAGGTAGAGCAGTTGCCTACTGTACCGTTCTGCTATATATTATATACTTATGGTCAGCAAACTGTGCAAAACTGAAATGCACCACAGTTATGGATGGATAGTATACTTGACAACACAGAGGTAGGTAGAGCAGTGGCCTACTGTACCGTACTGCTATATATTATATACTGGTGGTCAGCAAACTGTGCAAAACTGAAATGCACCACAGGTATGTATGGATAGTATACTTGATGACACAGAGGTAGGTAGAGCAGTGGCCTACTGTACCGTACTGCTATATATTATAAATACTGGTGGTCAGCAAACTGTGCAAAACTGAAATGCACCCCAGATATAGATGGATAGTATACTTGACGACACAGAGGTAGGTAGAGCAGTGGCCTACTGTACCGTACTGCTATATATTATATACTGGTGGTCAGCAAACTGTGCAAAACTGAAATGCACCACAGGTATGGATGGATAGTATACTTGACGACACAGAGGTAGGTAGAGCAGTTGCCTACTGTACCGTACTGCTATATATTATATACTGGTGTTCAGCAAACTGTGCAAAACTGAAATGCACCACAGGTATGGATGGATAGTATACTTGACGACACAAAGGTAGGTAGAGCAGTGGCCTACTGTACCGTACTGCTATATATTATGTACTGGTGGTCAGCAAACTGTGCAAATCTGAAATGCACCACAGGTATGGATGGATAGTATACTTAACGACACAGAGGTAGGTAGAGCAGTGGCCTTCTGTACCGTACTGCTATATATTAAATACTGGTGGTCAGCAAACTGTGCAAAACTGAAATGCACCACAGGTATGGATGGATAGTATACTTGACGACACAGAGGTAGGTAGAGCAGTGGCCTACTGTACCGTACTGCTATATATTATATACTGGTGGTCAGCAAACTGTGCAAAACTGAAATGCACCACAGGTATGGATGGATAGTATACTTGATGACACAGAGGTAGGTAGAGCAGTGGCCTTCTGTACCGTACTGCTATATATTATATACTGGTGGTCAGCAAACTGTGCAAAACTGAAATGCACCACAGGTATGGATGGATAGTATACTTGACGACACAGAGGTAGGTAGAGCAGTGGTCTACTGTACCGTTCTGCTATATATTATATACTTATGGTCAGCAAACTGTGCAAAACTGAAATGCACCACAGTTATGGATGGATAGTATACTTGACAACACAGAGGTAGGTAGAGCAGTGGCCTACTGTACCGTACTGCTATATATTATAAATACTGGTGGTCAGCAAACTGTGCAAAACTGAAATGCACCCCAGATATAGATGGATAGTATACTTGACGACACAGAGGTAGGTAGAGCAGTGGCCTACTGTACCGTACTGCTATATATTATATACTGGTGGTCAGCAAACTGTGCAAAACTGAAATGCACCACAGGTATGGATGGATAGTATACTTGACGACACAGAGGTAGGTAGAGCAGTTGCCTACTGTACCGTACTGCTATATATTATATACTGGTGTTCAGCAAACTGTGCAAAACTGAAATGCACCACAGGTATGGATGGATAGTATACTTGACGACACAAAGGTAGGTAGAGCAGTGGCCTACTGTACCGTACTGCTATATATTATATACTGGTGGTCAGCAAACTGTGCAAAACTGAAATGCACCACAGGTATGGATGGATAGTATACTTGACGACACAGAGGTAGGTAGAGCAGTGGCCTACTGTACCATACTGCTATATATTATATACTGGTGGTCAGCAAACTGTGCAAAACTGAAATGCACCACAGGTATGGATGGATAGTATACTTGACGACACAGAGGTAGGAAGAGCAGTGGCCTACTGTACCGTACTTCTATATATTATATACTGGTGGTCAGCAAACTGTGCAAAACTGAAATGCACCACAGGTATGGGTGGATAGTATACTTGACAAAACAGAGGTAGGTAGAGCAGTGGCCTACTGTACCGTACTGCTATATATTATATACTGGTGGTCAGAAAACTGTGCAAAACTGAAATGCACCACAGGTATGGATGGATAGTATACTTGACGACACAGAGGTAGGTAGAGCAGTGGCCTACTGTACCGTACTGCTATATATTATATACTGGTGGTCAGCAAACTGCAAAACTGAAATGCACCACAGGTATGGATGGATAGTATACTTGACGACACAGAGGTAGGTAGAGCAGTGGCCTACTGTACCATACTGCTATATAATATATACTGGTGGTCAGCAAACTGTGCAAAACTGAAATGCACCACAGGTATGGGTGGATAGTATACTTGACAACACAGAGGTAGGTAGAGCAGTGGCCTACTGTACCGTACTGCTATATATTATATACTGGTGGTCAGCAAACTATGCAAAACTGAAATGCACCACAGGTATGGATGGATAGTATACTTGACGCAACAGAGTTAGGTAGAGCAGTGGCCTACTGTACCGTACTGCTATATATTATATACTGGTGGTCAGCAAACTGTGCAAAACTGAAATGCACCACAGGTATGGATGGATAGTATATTTGACGACACAGAGGTAGGTAGAGCAGTTGCCTACTGTACCGTACTGCTATATATTATGTACTGGTGGTCAGCAAACTGTGCAACACTGAAATGCACCACAGGTATGGATGGATAGTATACTTAACGACACAGAGGTAGGTAGAGCAGTGGCCTACTGTACCGTACTGCTATATATTATATACTGGTGGTCAGCAAACTGTGCAAAACTGAAATGTACCACAGGTATGGATGAATAGTATACTTGAAGACACAGAGGAAGGTAGAGCAGTTGCCTACTGTACCGTACTGCTATATATTATATACTGGTGGTCAGCAAACTATGCAAAACTGAAATGCACCACAGGTATGGATGGATAGTATACTTGACGCAACAGAGTTAGGTAGAGCAGTGGCCTACTGTACCGTACTGCTATATATTATATACTGGTGGTCAGCAAACTGTGCAAAACTGAAATGCACCACAGGTATGGATGGATAGTATACTTGACGACACAGAGGTAGGTAGAGCAGTGGCCTTCTGTACCGTACTGCTATATATTATATACTGGTGGTCAGCAAACTGTGCAAAACTGAAATGCACCACAGGTATGGATGGATAGTATACTTGACGACACAGAGGTAGGTAGAGCAGTTGCCTACTGTACCGTTCTGCTATATATTATATACTTATGGTCAGCAAACTGTGCAAAACTGAAATGCACCACAGTTATGGATGGATAGTATACTTGACAACACAGAGGTAGGTAGAGCAGTGGCCTACTGTACCGTACTGCTATATATTATATACTGGTGGTCAGCAAACTGTGCAAAACTGAAATGCACCACAGGTATGTATGGATAGTATACTTGATGACACAGAGGTAGGTAGAGCAGTGGCCTACTGTACCGTACTGCTATATATTATAAATACTGGTGGTCAGCAAACTGTGCAAAACTGAAATGCACCCCAGATATAGATGGATAGTATACTTGACGACACAGAGGTAGGTAGAGCAGTGGCCTACTGTACCGTACTGCTATATATTATATACTGGTGGTCAGCAAACTGTGCAAAACTGAAATGCACCACAGGTATGGATGGATAGTATACTTGACGACACAGAGGTAGGTAGAGCAGTTGCCTACTGTACCGTACTGCTATATATTATATACTGGTGTTCAGCAAACTGTGCAAAACTGAAATGCACCACAGGTATGGATGGATAGTATACTTGACGACACAAAGGTAGGTAGAGCAGTGGCCTACTGTACCGTACTGCTATATATTATGTACTGGTGGTCAGCAAACTGTGCAAATCTGAAATGCACCACAGGTATGGATGGATAGTATACTTAACGACACAGAGGTAGGTAGAGCAGTGGCCTTCTGTACCGTACTGCTATATATTAAATACTGGTGGTCAGCAAACTGTGCAAAACTGAAATGCACCACAGGTATGGATGGATAGTATACTTGACGACACAGAGGTAGGTAGAGCAGTGGCCTACTGTACCGTACTGCTATATATTATATACTGGTGGTCAGCAAACTGTGCAAAACTGAAATGCACCACAGGTATGGATGGATAGTATACTTGATGACACAGAGGTAGGTAGAGCAGTGGCCTTCTGTACCGTACTGCTATATATTATATACTGGTGGTCAGCAAACTGTGCAAAACTGAAATGCACCACAGGTATGGATGGATAGTATACTTGACGACACAGAGGTAGGTAGAGCAGTGGTCTACTGTACCGTTCTGCTATATATTATATACTTAT
The DNA here is from genome assembly GCF_028390025.1 of Pseudophryne corroboree. NCBI lineage: Eukaryota > Metazoa > Chordata > Amphibia > Anura > Myobatrachidae > Pseudophryne > Pseudophryne corroboree. The sequence goes on along the minus strand of NC_086446.1, from coordinate 416,072,075 downwards.
GGTCAGCAAACTGTGCAAAACTGAAATGCACCACAGTTATGGATGGATAGTATACTTGACAACACAGAGGTAGGTAGAGCAGTGGCCTACTGTACCGTACTGCTATATATTATAAATACTGGTGGTCAGCAAACTGTGCAAAACTGAAATGCACCCCAGATATAGATGGATAGTATACTTGACGACACAGAGGTAGGTAGAGCAGTGGCCTACTGTACCGTACTGCTATATATTATATACTGGTGGTCAGCAAACTGTGCAAAACTGAAATGCACCACAGGTATGGATGGATAGTATACTTGACGACACAGAGGTAGGTAGAGCAGTTGCCTACTGTACCGTACTGCTATATATTATATACTGGTGTTCAGCAAACTGTGCAAAACTGAAATGCACCACAGGTATGGATGGATAGTATACTTGACGACACAAAGGTAGGTAGAGCAGTGGCCTACTGTACCGTACTGCTATATATTATGTACTGGTGGTCAGCAAACTGTGCAAATCTGAAATGCACCACAGGTATGGATGGATAGTATACTTAACGACACAGAGGTAGGTACAGCAGTGGCCTTCTGTACAGTACTGCTATATATTAAATACTGGTGGTCAGCAAACGGTGCAAAACTGAAATGCACCACAGGTATGGATGGATAGTATACTTGACGACACAGAGGTAGGTAGAGCAGTGGCCTACTGTACCATACTGCTATATATTATATACTGGTGGTCAGCAAACTGTGCAAAACTGAAATGTACCACAGGTATGGATGAATAGTATAGTTGAAGACACAGAGGTAGGTAGAGCAGTGGCCTACTGTACCGTACTGCTATATATTATATACTGGTGGTCAGCAAACTATGCAAAACTGAAATGCACCACAGGTATGGATGGATAGTATACTTGACGCAACAGAGTTAGGTAGAGCAGTGGCCTACTGTACCGTACTGCTATATATTATATACTGGTGGTCAGCAAACTGTGCAAAACTGAAATGCACCACAGGTATGGATGGATAGTATACTTGACGACACAGAGGTAGGTAGAGCAGTGGCCTTCTGTACCGTACTGCTATATATTATATACTGGTGGTCAGCAAACTGGGCAAAACTGAAATGCACCACAGGTATGGATGGATAGTATACTTGACGACACAGAGGTAGTTAGAGCAGTGGTCTACTGTACCTTTCTGCTATATATTATATACTTATGGTCAGCAAACTGTGCAAAACTGAAATGCACCACAGTTATGGATGGATAGTATACTTGACAACACAGAGGTAGGTAGAGCAGTGGCCTACTGTACCGTACTGCAATATATTATATACTTATGTCAGCAAACTGTGCAAAACTGAAATGCACCACAGGTATGGATGGATAGTATACTTGACGACACAGAGGTAGGTAGAGCAGTGGCCTACTGTACCGTACTGCTATATATTATATACTGGTGGTCAGAAAACTGTGCGAAATTGAAATGCACCACAGGTATGGATGGATAGTATACTTGACGACACAGAGGTAGGTAGAGCAGTGGCCTACTGTACCGTACTGCTATATATTATATACTGGTGGTCAGCAAACTGTGCAAAACTGAAATGCACCACAGGTATGGATGGATACTATACTTGACGACACAGAGGTAGGTAGAGCAGTGGCCTACTGTACCATACTGCTATATATTATATACTGGTGGTCAGCAAACTGCAAAACTGAAATGCACCACAGGTATGGATGGATGGTATACTAAACGACATAGAGGTAGGTAGAGCAGTGGCCTACTGTACTGTACTGCTATATATTATATATACTTGTGGTCAGCAAACTGTGCAAAACTGAAATGCACCACAGGTATGGATGGATAGTATACTAGACGACACAGAGGTAGGTAGAGCAGTGGCCTACTGTACCATACTGCTATATATTATATACTGGTGGTCAGCAAACTGTGCAAAACTGAAATGTACCACAGGTATGGATGAATAGTATACTTGAAGACACAGAGGTAGGTAGAGCAGTGGCCTACTGTACCGTACTGCTATATATTATATACTGGTGGTCAGCAAACTATGCAAAACTGAAATGCACCACAGGTATGGATGGATAGTATACTTGACGCCACAGAGGTAGGTAGAGCAGTGGCCTACTGTACCGTACTGCTATATATTATATACTGGTGGTCAGCAAACTGTGCAAAACTGAAATGCACCACAGGTATGGATGGATAGTATACTTGACGACACAGAGGTAGGTAGAGCAGTGGTCTACTGTACCGTTCTGCTATATATTATATACTTATGGTCAGCAAACTGTGCAAAACTGAAATGCACCACAGTTATGGATGGATAGTATACTTGACAACACAGAGGTAGGTAGAGCAGTGGCCTACTGTACCGTACTGCTATATATTATAAATACTGGTGGTCAGCAAACTGTGCAAAACTGAAATGCACCTCAGATATAGATGGATAGTATACTTGACGACACAGAGGTAGGTAGAGCAGTGGCCTACTGTACCGTACTGCTATATATTATATACTGGTGGTCAGCAAACTGTGCAAAACTGAAATGCACCTCAGGTATGGATGGATAGTATACTTGACGACACAAAGGTAGGTAGAGCAGTGGCCTACTGTACCGTACTGCTATATATTATGTACTGGTGGTCAGCAAACTGTGCAAATCTGAAATGCACCACAGGTATGGATGGATAGTATACTTAACGACACAGAGGTAGGTACAGCAGTGGCCTTCTGTACCGTACTGCTATATATTAAATACTGGTGGTCAGCAAACCCTGCAAAACTGAAATGCACCACAGGTATGGATGGATAGTATACTTGACGACACAGAGGTAGGTAGAGCAGTGGCCTACTGTACCATACTGCTATATATTATATACTGGTGGTCAGCAAACTGTGCAAAACTGAAATGTACCACAGGTATGGATGAATAGTATACTTGAAGACACAGAGGTAGGTAGAGCAGTGGCCTACTGTACCGTACTGCTATATATTATATACTGGTGGTCAGCAAACTATGCAAAACTGAAATGCACCACAGGTATGGATGGATAGTATACTTGACGCAACAGAGTTAGGTAGAGCAGTGGCCTACTGTACCGTACTGCTATATATTATATACTGGTGGTCAGCAAACTGTGCAAAACTGAAATGCACCACAGGTATGGATGGATAGTATACTTGACGACACAGAGGTAGGTAGAGCAGTGGCCTTCTGTACCGTACTGCTATATATTATATACTGGTGGTCAGCAAACTGTGCAAAACTGAAATGCACCACAGGTATGGATGGATAGTATACTTGACGACACAGAGGTAGGTAGAGCAGTGGTCTACTGTACCTTTCTGCTATGTATTATATACTTATGGTCAGCAAACTGTGCAAAACTGAAATGCACCACAGTTATGGATGGATAGTATACTTGACAACACAGAGGTAGGTAGAGCAGTGGCCTACTGTACCGTACTGCAATATATTATATACTGGTGGTCAGAAAACTGTGCGAAATTGAAATGCACCACAGGTATGGATGGATAGTATACTTGACGACACAGAGTTAGGTAGAGCAGTGGCCTACTGTACCGTACTGCTATATATTATATACTGGTGGTCAGCAAACTGTGCAAAACTGAAATGCACCACAGGTATGGATGGATAGTATACTTGACGACACAGAGGTAGGTAGAGCAGTGGCCTACTGTACCGTACTGCTATATATTATATACTGGTGGTCAGCAAACTGCAAAACTGAAATGCACCACAGGTATGGATGGATAGTATACTAAACGACATAGAGGTAGGTAGAGCAGTGGCCTACTGTACTGTACTGCTATATATTATATATACTTGTGGTCAGCAAACTGTGCAAAACTGAAATGCACCACAGGTATGGATGGATAGTATACTTGATGAAACAGAGGTAGGTAGAGCAGTGGCCTTCTATACCGTACTGCTATATATTATATATACTGGTGGTCAGCAAACTGTGCAAAACTGAAATGCACCACAGGTATGGATGGATAGTATACTTGACGACACAGAGGTAGGTAGAGCAGTGGCCTACTCTACCATACTGCTATATATTATATACTGGTGGTCAGCAAACTGTGCAAAACTGAAATGCACCACAGGTATGGATGGATAGTATACTTGACGACACAGAGGTAGGTAGAGCAGTGGCCTACTGTACCGTACTGCTATATATTATATACTGCTGGTCAGCAAACTGTGCAAAACTGAAATGCAACACAGGTATGGGTGGATAGTATACTTGACAACACAGAGGTAGGTAGAGCAGTGGCCTACTGTACCGTACTGCTATATATTATATACTGGTGGTCAGCAAACTATGCAAAACTGAAATGCACCACAGGTATGGATGGATAGTATACTTGACGCAACAGAGTTAGGTAGAGCAGTGGCCTACTGTACCGTACTGCTATATATTATATACTGGTGGTCAGCAAACTGTGCAAAACTGAAATGCACCACAGGTATGGATGGATAGTATACTTGATGACACAGAGGTAGGTAGAGCAGTGGCCTACTGTACCGTACTGCTATATATTATATACTGGTGGTCAGCAAACTGCAAAACTGAAATGCACCACAGGTATGGATGGATAGTATACTAAACGACATAGAGGTAGGTAGAGCAGTGGCCTACTCTACCATACTGCTATATATTATATTCTGGTGGTCAGCAAACTGTGCAAAACTGAAATGCACCACATGTATGGATGGATAGTATACTTGACGACACAGAGGTAGGTAGAGCAGTGGCCTACTGTACCGTACTGCTATATATTATATACTGGTGGTCAGCAAACTGTGCAAAACTGAAATGCACCACAGGTATGGATGGATAGTATACTTGACGACACAGAGTTAGGTAGAGCAGTGGCCTACTGTACCGTACTGCTATATATTATATACTGGTGGTCAGCAAACTGTGCAAAACTGAAATGCACCACAGGTATGGGTGGATAGTATACTTGACAACACAGAGGTAGGTAGAGCAGTGGCCTACTGTACTGCTATATATTATATACTGGTGGTCAGCAAACTATGCAAAACTGAAATGCACCACAGGTATGGATGGATAGTATACTTGACGCAACAGAGTTAGGCAGAGCAGTGGCCTACTGTACCGTACTGCTATATATTATATACTGGTGGTCAGCAAACTGTGCAAAACTGAAATGCACCACAGGTATGGATGGATAGTATACTTGACGACACAGAGGTAGGTAGAGCAGTGGCCTACTGTACTGTTCTGCTATATATTATATACTTATGGTCAGCAAACTGTGCAAAACTGAAATGCACCACAGTTATGGATGGATAGTATACTTGACAACACAGAGGTAGGTAGAGCAGTGGCCTACTGTACCGTACTGCAATATATTATATACTTATGTCAGCAAACTGTGCAAAACTGAAATGTACCACAGGTATGGATGGATAGTATACTTGACGACACAGAGGTAGGTAGAGCAGTGGCCTACTGTACCGTACTGCTATATATTATATACTGGTGGTCAGCAAACTGTGCAAAACTGAAATGCACCACAGGTATGGATGGATAGTATACTTGATGACACAGAGGTAGGTAGAGCAGTGGCCTACTGTACCGTACTGCTATATATTATATACTGGTGGTCAGCAAACTGTGCAAAACTGAAATGCACCACAGGTATGGATGGATAGTATACTTAACGACACAGAGGTAGGTAGAGCAGTGGCCTACAGTACCGTACTGCTATATATTATATATACTGGTGGTCAGCAAACTGTGCAAAACTGAAATGCACCACAGGTATGGATGGATAGTATACTTGACGCAACAGAGTTAGGTAGAGCAGTGGCCTACTGTACCGTACTGCTATATATTATATACTGGTGGTCAGCAAACTGTGCAAAACTGAAATGCACCACAGGTATGGATGGATAGTATACTTGACGACACAGAGGTAGGTAGAGCAGTGGCCTACTGTACCGTACTGCTATATATTATATACTGGTGGTCAGCAAACTGCAAAACTGAAATGCACCACAGGTATGGATGGATAGTATACTAAACGACATAGAGGTAGGTAGAGCAGTGGCCTACTCTACCATACTGCTATATATTATATACTGGTGGTCAGCAAACTGTGCAAAACTGAAATGCACCACAGGTATGGATGGATAGTATACTTGACGACACAGAGGTAGGTAGAGCAGTGGCCTACTGTACCGTACTGCTATATATTATATACTGGTGGTCAGCAAACTGTGCAAAACTGAAATGCACCACAGGTATGGATGGATAGTATACTTGACGACACAGAGGTAGGTAGAGCAGTGGCCTACTGTACCGTACTGCTATATATTATATACTGGTGGTCAGCAAACTGTGCAAAACTGAAATGCACCACAGGTATGGGTGGATAGTATACTTGACAACACAGAGGTAGGTAGAGCAGTGGCCTACTGTACTGCTATATATTATATACTGGTGGTCAGCAAACTATGCAAAACTGAAATGCACCACAGGTATGGATGGATAGTATACTTGACGCAACAGAGTTAGGCAGAGCAGTGGCCTACTGTACCGTACTGCTATATATTATATACTGGTGGTCAGCAAACTGTGCAAAACTGAAATGCACCACAGGTATGGATGGATAGTATACTTGACGACACAGAGGTAGGTAGAGCAGTGGCCTACTGTACCGTACTGCAATATATTATATACTTATGTCAGCAAACTGTGCAAAACTGAAATGTACCACAGGTATGGATGGATAGTATACTTGACGACACAGAGGTAGGTAGAGCAGTGGCCTACTGTACCGTACTGCTATATATTATATACTGGTGGTCAGCAAACTGTGCAAAACTGAAATGCACCACAGGTATGGATGGATAGTATACTTGACGACACAGAGGTAGGTAGAGCAGTGGCCTACTGTACCGTACTGCTATATATTATATATACTGGTGGTCAGCAAACTGTGCAAAACTGAAATGCACCACAGGTATGGATGGATAGTATACTTGACGACACAGAGGTAGGTAGAGCAGTGGCCTTCTGTACCGTACTGCTATATATTATATATACTGGTGGTCAGCAAACTGTGCAATACTGAAATGCACCACAGGTATGGATGGATAGTATACTTGACGACACAGAGGTAGGTAGAGCAGTGGCCTACTGTACCATACTGCTATATATTATATACTGGTGGTCAGCAAACTGTGCAAAACTGAAATGCACCAGAGGTATGGATGGATAGTATACTTGACAACACAGAGGTAGGTAGAGCAGTGGCCTACTGTACCGTACTGCTATATATTATATACTGGTGGTCAGCAAACTGTGCAAAACTGAAATGCACCACAGGTATGGATGGATAGTATACTTGACGACACAGAGGTAGGTAGAGCAGTGGCCTACTGTACCGTACTGCTATATATTATATATACTGGTGGTCAGCAAACTGTGCAAAACTGAAATGCTCCACAGGTATGGATGGATAGTATACTTGACGACACAGAGGTAGGTAGAGCAGTGGCCTTCTGTACCGTACTGCTATATATTATATATACTGGTGGTCAGCAAAGTGTGCAAAACTGAAATGCACCACAGGTATGGATGGATAGTATACTTGACGACACAGAGGTAGGTAGAGCAGTGGCCTACTGTACCGTACTGCTATATATTATATACTGGTGGTCAGCAAACTGTGCAAAACTGAAATGCACCAGAGGTATGGATGGATAGTATACTTGACAACACAGAGGTAGGTAGAGCAGTGGCCTACTGTACCATACTGCTATATATTATATACTGGTGGTCAGCAAACTGTGCAAAACTGAAATGCACCACTGGTATGGATGGATAGTATACTTGACGACACAGAGGTAGGTAGAGCAGTGGCCTACTGTACCGTACTGCTATATATTATATACTGGTGGTCAGCAAACTGTGCAAAACTGAAATGCACCACAGGTATGTATGGATAGTATACTTGATGACACAGAGGTAGGTAGAGCAGTGGCCTACTGTACCGTACTGCTATATATTATATATACTGGTGGTTAGCAAACTGTGCAAAACTGAAATGCACCACAGGTATAGATGGATAGTATACTTGACGACACAGAGGTAGGTAGAGCAGTGGCCTACTGTACCGTACTGCTATATATTATGTACTGGTGTTCAGCAAACTGTGCAAAACTGAAATGCACCACAGGTATGGATGGATAGTATACTTGATGACACATAGGTAGGTAGAGCAGTGGCCTACTGTACCGTACAGCTATATATTATATACTGGTGGTCAGCAAACTGTGCAAAACTGAAATGCACCACAGGTATGGATGGATAGTATACTTGAAGACACAGATGTAGGTAGAGCAGTGGCCTACTGTACCGTACTGCTATATATTATATACTGGTGGTCAGCAAACTGTGCAAAACTGAAATGCACCACAGGTATGGATGGATAGTATACTTGACGCAACAGAGTTAGGTAGAGCAGTGGCCTACTGTACCGTACTGCTATATATTATATACTGGTGGTCAGCAAACTGTGCAAAACTGAAATGCACCACAGGTATGGATGGATAGTATACTTGACGACATAGAGGTAGGGAGAGCAGTGGCCTTCTGTACCGTACTGCTATATACTATATACTGGTGGTCAGCAAACTGTGCAAAACTGAAATGCACCACAGGTTAGTGATGTGCACCGGACATTTTTCGGGGTTTTGGTTTTGGATTCGGTTCTACGGCCGTGTTTCGGATTCGGACGCGTTTTGGCAAAACCTCCCTGAAATTTTTTTGTCGGATTCGGGTGTGTTTTTTTACAAAACCTCCTCAAAAACAGCTCAAATCATAGAATTTGGGGGTCATTTTCATCCCATAGTATTATTAACCTCAATAACCATAATTTCCACTGATTTTCAGTCTATTCTGAACACCTCACAATATTATTTTTAGTCCTAAAATTTGCACCGAGGTCGCTGGATGACTAAGCTAAGCGACCCAAGTGGCCGACACAAACACCTGGCCCATCTAGGAGTGGCACTGCAGTGTCAGACAGGATGGCACTTCAAAAAAATAGTCCCCAAACAGCACATGATGCAAAGAAAAAAAGAGGCGCACCAAGGTAGCTGGATGGCTAAGCTAAGCGACACAAGTGGCCGACACAAACACCTGGCCCATCTAGGAGTGGCACTGCAGTGTCAGGCAGGATGGCACTTCAAAAAAATAGTCCCCAAACAGCACATGATGCAAAGAAAAATGAAAGAAAACAGAGGTGCAAGATGGAATTGTCCTTGGGCCCTCCCACGCACCCTTATGTTGTATAAACAGTACATGCACACTTTAACAAACCCATATTTCAGCGACAAGGTCTGCCACACAACTGTGACTGAAATGACTAGTTGGTTTGGGCCCCCACCAAAAAAGAAGCAATCAATCTCTCCTTGCACAAACTGGCTCTACAGAGGCAAGATGTCCACCTCCTCCTCATCGTCCGATTCCTCACCCCTTTCACTGTGTACATCCCCCTCCTCACAGATTATTAATTCGTCCCCACTGGAATCCACCATCTCAGGTCCCTGTGTACTTTCTGGAGGCAATTGCTGGTGAATGTCTCCACGAATTAATTGATTATAATTCATTTTGATGAACATCATCTTCTCCACATTTTCTGGAAGTAACCTCGTACGCCGATTGCTGCCAAGGTGAGCGGCTGCACTAAACACTCTTTCGGAGTACACACTGGAGGGTGGGCAACTTAGGTAAAATAAAGCCAGTTTCTGCAAGGGCCTCCAAATTGCCTCTTTTTCCTGCCAGTATACGTACGGACTGTCTGACGTGCCTACTTGGATGCGGTCACTCATATAATCCAACACCATTCTTTCAATGGTGAGAGAATCATATGCAGTGACAGTAGACGACATGTCAGTAATCGTTGGCAGGTCCTTCAGTCCGGACCAGATGTCAGCACTCGCTCCAGACTGCCCTGCATCACCGCCAGCGGGTGGGCTCGGAATTCTTAGCCTTTTCCTCGCACCCCCAGTTGCGGGAGAATGTGAAGGAGGAGCTGTTGACGGGTCACGTTCCGCTTGACTTGACAATTTTCTCACCAGCAGGTCTTTGAACCTCTGCAGACTTGTGTCTGCCGGAAAGAGAGATACAAGGTCGGTTTTAAATCTAGGATCGAGCACGGTGGCCAAAATGTAGTGCTCTGATTTCAACAGATTGACCACCCGTGAATCCTGGTTAAGTGAATTAAGGGCTCCATCCACAAGTCCCACATGCCTAGCGGAATCGCTCTGTTTTAGCTCCTCTTCAATGTCTCCAGCTTCTTCTGCAAAAGCCTGATGAAGGGAATGACCTGACTCAGGCTGGCAGTGTCTGAACTGACTTCACGTGTGGCAAGTTCAAAGGGTTGCAGAACCTTGCACAACGTTGAAATCATTCTCCACTGCGCTTGAGTCAGGTGCATTCCCCCTCCTTTGCCTATATCGTAGGCAGATGTATAGGCTTGAATGGCCTTTTGCTGCTCCTACATCCTCTGAAGCATATAGAGGGTTGAATTCCACCTCGTTACCACCTCTTGCTTCAGATGATGGCAGGGCAGGTTGAGGACTGTTTGCTGGTGCTCCAGTCTTCGGCACGCGGTGGCTGAATGCAGAAAGTGGCCCGCAATTCTTCGGGCCACCGACAGCATCTCTTGCACGCCCCTGTCGTTTTTTAAATAATTCTGCACCACCAAATTCAATGTATGTGCATAACATGGGACGGGCTGGAATTTGCCCAGATGTAATGCACGCACAATATTGCTGGCGTTGTCCGATGTCACAAATCCCCAGGAGAGTCCATTTGGGGTAAGCCATTCTGCGATGATGTTCCTCAGTTTCCGTAAGAGGTTGTCAGCTGTGTGCTTCTTCTGGAAAGCGGTGATACAAAGCGTAGCCTGCCTAGGAACGAGTTGGCGTTTGCGAGATGCTGCTACTGGTGCCGCCGCTGCTGTTCTTGCTGCGGGTGGCAATACATCTACCCAGTGGGCTGTCACAGTCATATAGTCCTGAGTCTGCCCTGCTCCACTTGTCCACATGTCCGTGGTTAAGTGGACATTGGGTACAACTGCATTTTTTAGGACACCGGTGACTCTTTTTCTGAGGTCTGTGTACATTTTCGGTATCGCCTGCCTAGGGAAATGGAACCTAGATGGTATTTGGTACAGGGGACACAGTACCTCAATCAAGTCTGTAGTTGCCTGTGAATTAATGGTGGATAACGGAAACACATTTCTCACCGCCCAGGCTGCCAAGGCCTGAGTTATCCGCTTTGCAGCAGGATGACTGCTGTGATATTTCATCTTCCTCGCAAAGGACTGTTGGACAGTCAATTGCTTACTGGAAGTAGTACAAGTGGTCTTCCGACTTCCCCTCTGGGATAACGATCGACTCCCAGCAGCAACAACAGCAGCGCCAGCAGCAGTAGGCGTTATACTCAAGGATGCATCGGAGGAATCCCAGGCAGGAGAGTACTCGTCAGACTTGACAGTGACATGGCCTGCAGGACTATTGGCTTTCCTGTGTAAGGAGGAAATTGACACTGAGGGAGTTGGTGGTGTGGTTTGCAGGAGCTTGGTTACAAGAGGAAGGGATTTAGTGGTCAGTGGACTGCTTCCGCTGTCATCCAAAGTTTTTTAACTTGTCACTGACTTATGATGAATGCGCTGCAGGTGACATATAAGGGAGGATGTTCCGAGGTGGTTAACGTCCTTACCCCTACTTATTACAGCTTGACAAAGGCAACACACGGCTTGACACCTGTTGTCCGCATTTGTGTTAAAATAATTCCACACCGAAGAGGTGATTTTTTTTGTAATTTGACCAGGCATGTCAATGGCCATATTCGTCCCACGGACAACAGGTGTCTCCCCGGGTGCCTGACTTAAACAAACCACCTCACCATCAGAATCCTCCTTGTCGATTTCCTCCTCAGCGCCAGCAACACCCATATCCTCATCCTGGTGTACTTCAACAGTGACATCTTCAATTTGACTATCAGGAACTGGACTGCGGGTGCTCCTTCCAGCACTTGCAGGGGGCGTGCAAATGGTGGAAGGCGCCACCTCTTCCCGTCCAGTGTTGGGAAGGTCAGGCATCGCAGCCGACACAATTGGACTTTCCTTGGGGATTTGTGATTTAGAAGAACGCACAGTTCTTTGCTGTGCTTTTGCCAGCTTAAGTCTTTTCATTTTTCTAGCGGGAGGATGAGTGCTTCCATCCTCATGTGAAGCTGAACCACTAGACATGAACATAGGACAGGGCCTCAGCCGTTCCTTGCCACTCCGTGTCGTAAATGGCATATTGGCAAGTTTACACTTCTCCTCAGACGCTTAAAATTTTGATTTTTGGGTCATTTTACTGAACCTTTGTGTTTTGGATTTTACATGCTCTCTACTATGCAAAAGAAAAGAAAGACAGTACCCTTGTTTGGCGCACTCATTATTAAACCAAGAAGGTTTATTTTAGGAAAGTCAATGAATTTATTAAAACATAACTTTTATTTTTTGTCCAAATTAAAATATATTATCCCTCGATCAAAAGATCATAAAGTGAACAAATCCGAGTCACATATATTTGTGACAGTAAAAATTATAATGTGTTAAGGCTGTATTGCCTATTATGCAGCAGAAGCGATCAGATTTTTCAAAATGGCACTCTCAAGAAAGCTTGTATTGATGTTTATCTTAATCCTATATTGGATTTATAGCACCTGGTATATGCACTGGCTTGCACACACTAGTAGGAAACAGTTTTTTTGTATATAGAGAACACACTCTAAATTTACTATGCCCTTGTTCCTACTGGCAGAGAAATTGATAACAGAGGAAAGATATAAAAATGTGAATCTGCTTTCTACGTTAGACTGGATTGGTTACCTTTGACTTACTACACCGGGTATTCTCTGGGGGTCCCCCTCCAGATACTGGCTCGGCCCACACTTTATCGCTTCCAAGATCGGGCGAGATTGGGCATTCTAAGTGTGGTTTGATAGTAAATTAGGATTGCCAATGCTCCTGAATCATAGATGAGAGTCCACAGATATATTGAAAAAAATTTGAGATTAAGGAATGATGAGTAAGAAAAAAGACGGATCTGCTGTTGGCGTTAGGCAGCCGCCCTGTCAGTTGGAAAACTGCCCCAGGGATAACATGTTTGGCTGGATCGTCAATGAGAGTCCGGAAAAAGGCAGAGTGGAGGCATAGATATTGACAGTATTAATTCTGTAATAAGACAGATCAATTAGGTGTATTAATCAGATACCAGTTGTACAATTGGTATATAGTTAATTATAACTCTTGGTATTTATTACACCAAGCAGTAACTTCTGCTTATTTTAAGATAGCCAGTGCCAGCAGGTATATCCCTCTAGGACTAGTGTTATTTTTGATAATACACTTATCCTTGTTCCATTAATTTGACACTATTATTCAATGTTCTCAAATAGTCTGAAGCCCAAATGAAAGGAGGGGGGGGGGGGGGGGGATTTCATTCAGTGCCAACGTATGTGTATGGGTGTAACCCTGTTATTGCAATTTATAAGAGTTGTCACGGTTATACCTAAAAATGAGTTTCAGAGTAGCAGAACCTGGAAAAGGAGAAAGTGCCTAATTTCCTTGTCATCCAATATCAGATGTTTATATGCAAGTGTAACTGTTCTGTAACAAAGTATAACATTGTCACAATTGTTGCCACATGATTTTCATAATGACATAATGAAACAGAGCATATGAAACTGGTTATATTCCTCAGCAAAGTAATAACACATATATTGTTACATAATGTCTGTCACGCCCCTTGGTTTTTATGCGCTAAATAAACGTTATTGTGGGTATGGTAAACACAAATTTAACACACAGGGAAAAGAACACACTGGCCCTTATTCTGCATAGGCATGCAATGTCTTGTAATTATTAAATTTTGAGCATGAAGTATATTCTATAGATTTTTCTAAGGTTAAATTCCTTTTGGGTTTAAAAACCCTATTACCGCTTCCGTTGATCACTAGGATTCCGACCATGGAGAGAGCCAGGGAAAAACGGGTGTGACGGGCAGCTTTAGGTGCAGGATTGCCCGTGCGTCCCACTGTGTGAAAGGTCCCGGGTTAGTGCAGTGTTCCGGGAGGTTTATCAGATACGTCCAAGCGTGGGGGGAGCCAGGTGGGTATGGCAAGCCAGGACAGTCCAGGTGCAGAGTAGCCGTGAGCTCTGCTGCGGTGCCTTGAGAAAACGTTTCACCCGACTAGCGGGCTTGTTCACTTCTGGAAGGCGCCACCTCTTCCCGTCCAGTGTTGGAAGGTCAGGCATCGCAGCCGACACAATTGTCATTTTACTGAACTTTTGTGTTTTGGATTTTACATGCTCTCTACTATGACATTGGGCATCAGCCTTGGCAGACGACGTTGATGGCATTTCATCGTCTCGGCCATGACTAGTGGCAGCAGCTTCAGCACGAGGTGGAAGTGGATCTTGATCTTTCCCTATTTTACCCTCCACATTTTTGTTCTCCATTTTTTAATGTGTGGAATTATATGCCAGTATCAATAGCAATGGCCTACTACTATATATACTGTGCACAACTGAAATGCACCACAGGTATGGATGGATAGTATACTTGACGAAACAGAGGTAGGTAGAGCAGTGGCCTACTGTACCGTACTGCTATATATTATATACTGGTGGTCAGCAAACTGTGCAAAACTGAAATGCACCACAGGTATGGATGGATAGTATACTTGACGACACAGAGGTAGGTAGAGCAGTGGCCTACTGTACCGTACTGCTATATATTATATACTTGTGGTCAGCAAACTGTGCAAAACTGAAATGCACCACAGGTATAGTATACTTGACGACACAGAGGTAGGTAGAGCAGTGGCCTACTGTACCGTACTGCTATATATTATATACTGGTGGTCAGCAAACTGTGAAAAAAAATGAAATGCACCACAGGTATGGATGGATAGTATACTTGACGACACAGAGGTAGGTAGAGCAGTGGCCTACTGTACCATACTGCTATATATTATATATTGGTGGTCAGCAAACTGCAAAACTGAAATGCACCACAGGTATGGATGGATAGTATACTTGACGACACAGAGGTAGGTAGAGCAGTGGCCTTCTGTACCGTACTCCTATATATTATATACTGGTTGTCAGCAAAATTATGCACTGTACTCCTACTATATACTACAATGCAGCACAGATA
Source organism: Pseudophryne corroboree (assembly GCF_028390025.1). Taxonomy (NCBI): domain Eukaryota; kingdom Metazoa; phylum Chordata; class Amphibia; order Anura; family Myobatrachidae; genus Pseudophryne; species Pseudophryne corroboree. Next base: position 416,056,762 of record NC_086446.1, on the reverse strand, counting down.
TGGAGCGTTTTTCAGGCAGAGAATGTATAATACTATTGGTCACTGGTCAGCAAAACTCTGCACTGTACTCCTATATAATACTGCTGATCCCCAGTCCCCACAATTAAGCAGTGTGAGCACAGATATATGCAGCACACTGAGCACAGATATGGAGCGTTTTTCAGGCAGAGAACGTATAATACTGGTGGTCACTGCTCAGCAAAACTCTGCACTGTACTCCTCCTATATAATACTGCTGGTCCCCAGTTCCCACAATAAAGCAGTGTGAGCACAGGTATATGCAGCACACTGAGCACAGATATGGAGCGTTTTTCAGGCAGAGAACGTATAATACTGGTGGTCAATGGTCAGCAAAACTCTGCAATGTACTCCTCCTATATAATACTGCTGGTCCCCAGTCCCCACAATAAAGCAGTATGAGCACAGATATATGCAGCACACTAAGAACAGATATGGAGCGTTTTTCAGGCAGAGAACGTATAATACTGGTGGTCACTAATCAGCAAAACTCTGCACTGTACTCCTCCTATATAATACTGCTGGCCCCAGTCCCCACAATAAAGCAGTGTGAGCACAGATATATGCAGCACACTGAGCACAGATATGGAGCGTTTTTCTGGCAGAGAACGTATAATACTGGTAGTCACTGGTCAGCAAAACTCTGCACTGTACTCCTCCTATAATACTGCTGGTCCCCAGAATAAAGATATTTGCAGCCCACTGAAAGTTCTGAAACAAAGTGAGAGGACGCCAGCCACTTCCTCTCACTATCATTTCCGATGCACGAGTGAAAAATGGCGGCGACGCGTGGCTCCTTATATAGAATCTGAATCTCGGGAGAATCCGACAGCAGGATGATGACGTTCGGGCACGTTCGGGTTAACCGAGCAATACTGGAGTATCCGAGTATGCCTCGGACCCGTGTAAAATGGGTGAAGTTTGGGGGGGTTCGGATTCCGAGGAACCGAACCCACTCATCACTACCACAGGTATGGATGGATAGTATACTTGACGACACAGAGGTAGGTAGAGCAGTGGCCTACTGTACCGTACTGCTATATATTATATATACTGGTGGTCAGCAAACTGTGCAAAACTGAAATGCACCACAGGTATAGTATACTTGACGACACATAGGTAGGTAGAGCAGTGGCCTACTGTACCGTACTGCTATATATTATATACTGGTGGTCAGCAAACTGTGCAAAACTAAAATGCACCACAGGTATGGATGGATAGTATACTTGACGACACAGAGGTAGGTAGAGCAGTGGCCTACTGTACCGTACTGCAATATATTATATACTTATGTCAGCAAACTGTGCAAAACTGAAATGCACCACAGGTATGGATGGATAGTATACTTGACGACACAGAGGTAGGTAGAGCAGTGGCCTACTGTACCGTACTGCTATATATTATATACTGGTGGTCAGCAAACTGTAAAAAACTGAAATGCACCACAGGTATGGATGGATAGTATACTTGACGACACAGAGGTAGGTAGAGCAGTGGCCTACTGTACCGTACTGCTATATATTATATATACTGGTGGTCAGCAAACTGTGCAAAACTGAAATGCACCATAGGTATGGATGGATAGTATACTTGACGACACAGAGGTAGGTAGAGCAGTGGCCTTCTGTACCGTACTGCTATATATTATATACTGGTGGTCAGCAAACTGTGAAAAAAAATGAAATGCACCACAGGTATGGATGGATAGTATACTTGACGACACAGAGTTAGGTAGAGCAGTGGCCTACTGTACCGTACTGCTATATATTATATACTGGTGGTCAGCAAACTGTGAAAAAAAATGAAATGCACCACAGGTATGCATGGATAGTATACTTGACGACACAGAGGTAGGTAGAGCAGTGGCCTACTGTACCATACTGCTATATATTATATACTGGTGGTCAGCAAACTGTGCAAAACTGAAATGCACCACAGGTATGGATGGATAGTTTACTTGACGATACAGAGGTAGGTAGAGCAGTGGCCTACTGTACCGTACTGCAATATATTATATATACTGGTGGTCAGCAAACTGTGCAAAACTGAAATGCACCAGAGGTATGGATGGATAGTATACTTGACGACACAGAGGTAGGTAGAGCAGTGGCCTACTGTACCGTACTGCTATATATTATATATACTGGTGGTCAGCAAACTGTGCAAAACTGAAATGCACCACAGGTATAGTATACTTGACGACACATAGGTAGGTAGAGCAGTGGCCTACTGTACCGTACTGCTATATATTATATACTGGTGGTCAGCAAACTGTGCAAAACTAAAATGCACCACAGGTATGGATGGATAGTATACTTGACGACACAGAGGTAGGTAGAGCAGTGGCCTACTGTACCGTACTGCAATATATTATATACTTATGTCAGCAAACTGTGCAAAGCTGAAATGCACCACAGGTATGGATGGATAGTATACTTGACGACACAGAGGTAGGTAGAGCAGTGGCCTACTGTACCGTACTGCTATATATTATATACTGGTGGTCAGCAAACTGTAAAAAACTGAAATGCACCACAGGTATGGATGGATAGTATACTTGACGACACAGAGGTAGGTAGAGCAGTGGCCTACTGTACCGTACTGCTATATATTATATATACTGGTGGTCAGCAACCTGTGCAAAACTGAAATGCACCATAGGTATGGATGGATAGTATACTTGACGACACAGAGGTAGGTAGAGCAGTGGCCTTCTGTACCGTACTGCTATATATTATATACTGGTGGTCAGCAAACTGTGAAAAAAAATGAAATGCACCACAGGTATGGATGGATAGTATACTTGACGACACAGAGTTAGGTAGAGCAGTGGCCTACTGTACCGTACTGCTATATATTATATACTGGTGGTCAGCAAACTGTGAAAAAAAATGAAATGCACCACAGGTATGGATGGATAGTATACTTGACGACACAGAGGTAGGTAGAGCAGTGGCCTACTGTACCATACTGCTATATATTATATACTGGTGGTCAGCAAACTGTGCAAAACTGAAATGCACCACAGGTATGGATGGATAGTTTACTTGACGATACAGAGGTAGGTAGAGCAGTGGCCTACTGTACCGTACTGCAATATATTATATACTTATGTCAGCAAACTGTGCAAAACTGAAATGCACCACAGGTATGGATGGATAGTATACTTGACGACACAGAGGTAGGTAGAGCAGTGGCCTACTGTACCGTACTGCTATAAATTATATACTGGTGGTCAGCAAACTGTGCAAAACTGAAATGCACCACAGGTATGGATGGATAGTATACTTGACGACACAGAGGTAGGTAGAGCAGTGGCCTACTGTACCGTACTGCTATATATTATATATACTGGTGGTCAGCAAACTGTGCAAAACTGAAATGCACCATAGGTATGGATGGAAAGTATACTTGACGACACAGAGGTAGGTAGAGCAGTGGCCTTCTGTACCGTACTGCTATATATTATATATAGTGGTGGTCAGCAAACTGTGCAATACTGAAATGCACCACAGGTATGGATGGATAGTATACTTGACGACACAGAGGTAGGTAGAGCAGTGGCCTACTGTACCATACTGCTATATATTATATACTGGTGGTCAGCAAACTGTGCAAAACTGAAATGCACCACAGGTATGGATGGATAGTATACTTGACGACACAGAGGTAGGTAGAGCAGTGGCCTACTGTACCGTACTGCTATATATTATATACTGGTGGTCAGCAAACTGTGCAAAACTGAAATGCACCACAGGTATAGTATACTTGACGACACAGAGGTAGGTAGAGCAGTGGCCTACTGTACCGTACTGCTATATATATTATATACTGGTGGTCATCAAACTGTGAAAAAAAATGAAATGCACCACAGGTATGGATGGATAGTATACTTGACGACACAGAGGTAGGTAGAGCAGTGGCCTACTGTACCATACTGCTATATATTATATACTGGTGGTCAGCAAACTGTGCAAAACTGAAATGCACCACAGGTATGGATGGATAGTATACTTGACCACACAGAGGTAGGTAGAGCAGTGGCCTACTGTACCGTACTGCTATATATTATATACTGGTGGTCAGCAAACTGTGCAAAACTGAAATGCACCACAGGTATAGTATACTTGACGACACAGAGGTAGGTAGAGCAGTGGCCTACTGTACCGTACTGCTATATATTATATACTGGTGGTCAGCAAACTGTGAAAAAAAATGAAATGCCCCACAGGTATGGATGGATAGTATACTTGACGACACAGAGGTAGGTAGAGCAGTGGCCTACTGTACCATACTGCTATATATTATATACTGGTGGTCAGCAAACTGTGCAAAACTGAAATGCACCACAGGTATGGATGTATAGTATACTTGACGATACAGAGGTAGGTAGAGCAGTGGCCTACTGTACCGTACTGCTATATATTATATACTGGTGGTCAGCAAACTGTGCAAAACAGAAATGCAATACAGGTATGAATGGATAGTATACTTGACAACACAGAGGTAGGTAGAGCAGTGGCCTTCTGTACCGTACTGCTATATATTATATACTGGTGGTCAGCAAACTGTGCAAAACTGAAATGCACCACAGGTATGGATGGATAGTATACTTGACGACACAGAGGTAGATAGAGCAGTGGCCTACTGTACCGTACTGCTATATATTATATACTGGTGGTCAGCAAACTGTGCAAAACTGAAATGCACCACAGGTATGGATGGATAGTTTACTTGACGACACAGAAGTAGGTAGAGCAGTTGCCTACTGTACTGCTATATATTATATATACTGGTGGTCAGCAAACTGTGCAAAACTGAAATGCACCACAGGTATGGATGGATAGTATACTTGATGACACAGAGGTAGGTAGAGCAGTGGCCTTCTGTACCGTACTGCTATATATTATATATACTGGTGGTCAGCAAACTGTGCAAAACTGAAATGCACCACAGGTATGGATGGATAGTATACTTGACGACACAGAGATAGGTAGAGCAGTGGCCTTCTATACCATACTGCTATATATTATATACTGGTGGACAGCAAACTGTGCAAAACTGAAATGCAGCACAGGTATGGATGGATAGTATACTTGACGACACAGAGGTAGGTAGAGCAGTGGCCTACTGTACCGTACTGCTATATATTATATATACTGGTGGTCAGCAAACTGTGCAAAACTGATATGCACCAGAGGTATGGATGGATAGTATACTTGATGACACAGAGGTAGGTAGAGCAGTGGCCAACTGTACCGTACTGCTATATATTATATATACTGGTGGTCAGCAAACTGTGCAAAACTGAAATGCACCAGAGGTATGGATGGATAGTATACTTGACGACACAGAGGTAGGTAGAGCAGTGGCCTACTGTACCGTACTGCTATATATTATATACTGGTGGTCAGCAAACTGTGCAAAACTGAAATGCACCACATGTATAGTATACTTGACGACACAGAGGTAGGTAGAGCAGTGGCCTACTTTACCGTACTGCTATATATTATATACTGGTGGTCAGCAAACTGTGAAAAAAAATGAAATGCACCACAGGTATGGATGGATAGTATATTTGACGACACAGAGGTAGGTAGAGCAGTGGCCTACTGTACCATACTGCTATATATTATATACTGGTGGTCAGCAAACTGTGCAAAACTGAAATGCACCACAGGTATGGATGGATAGTATACTTGACGATACAGAGGTAGGTAGAGCAGTGGCCTACTGTACCGTACTGCTATATATTATATACTGGTGGTCAGCAAACTGTGCAAAACTGAAATGCAATACAGGTATGAATGGATAGTATACTTGACAACACAGAGGTAGGTAGAGCAGTGGCCTACTGTACCGTACTGCTATATATTATATACTGGTGGTCAGCAAACTGTGCAAAACTGAAATGCACCACAGGTATGGATGGATAGTATGGTTGATGACACAGAGGTAGGTATAGCAGTGGCCTTCTGTACCGTACTGCTATATATTATATACTGGTGGTCAGCAAACTGTGCAAAACTGAAATGCACCACAGGTATGGATGGATAGTATACTTGACGACACAGAGGTAGGTAGAGCAGTGGCCTACTGTACCGTACTGCTATATATTATATACTGGTGGTCAGCAAACTGTGCAAAGCTGAAATGCACCACAGGTATGGATGGATAGTATACTTGACGACACAGAGGTAGGTAGAGCAGTGGCCTTCTGTACCGTACTCCTATATATTATATACTGGTGGTCAGCAAAATTATGCACTGTACTCCTACTATATACTACAATGCAGCACAGATATGGAGCATTTTTCAGGCAGAGAACGTATAATACTATTGGTCACTGGTCAGCAAAACTCTGCACTGTACTCCTATGTAATACTGCTGATCCCCAGTCCCCACAATTAAGCAGTGTGAGCACAGATATATGCAGCACACTGAGCACAGATATGGAGCGTTTTTCAGGCAGAGAACGTATAATACTGGTGGTCACTGGTCAGCAAAACTCTGCACTGTACTCCTCCTATATAATACTGCTGGTCCCCAGTTCCCACAATAAAGCAGTGTGAGCACAGATATATGCAGCACACTGAGCACAGATATGGAGCGTTTTTCAGGCATAGAATGTATAATACTGGTGGTCACTGGTCAGCAAAACTCTGCACTGTACTCCTCTTATATAATACTGCTGGTCCCCAGTCCCCACAATAAAGCAGTGTGAGCACAGATATATGCAGCACACTAAGCACAGATATGGAGCGTTTTTCAGGCAGAGAACGTATAATACTGGTGGTCACTGGTCAGCAAAACTCTGCACTGTACTCCTCCTATATAATACTGCTGGCCCCAGTCCCCACAATAAAGCAGTGTAAGCACAGATATATGCAGCACACTGAGCACAGATATGGAGCGTTTTTCAGGCAGAGAACATATAATAATACTGGTAGTCACTGGTCAGCAAAACTCTGCACTGTACTCCTCCTATAATACTGCTGGTCCCCAGAATAAAGATATTTGCAACCCCCTGAAAGTTCTGAAACAAAGTGAGAGGACGCCAGCCACTTCCTCTCACTATCATTTCCGATGCATGAGTGAAAAATGGCGGCGACGCGCGGCTCCTAGTATAGAATACGAATCTCGCGAGAATCCGACAGCAGGATGATGACGTTCGGGCGCGTTCGGGTTAACCGAGCAATACTGGAGTATACGAGTATGCCTCGGACCCGTGTAAAATGGGTGAAGTTCGGGGGGGTTCGGATTCCGAGGAACCGAACCCGCTCATCACTACCACAGGTATGGATGGATAGTATACTTGACGACACAGAGATAGGTAGAGCAGTGGCCTACTGTACCGTACTGCTATATATTATATATACTGGTGGTCAGCAAACTGTGCAAAACTGAAATGCACCACAGGTATGGATAGATAGTATACTTTGACGACACAGAGGTAGGTAGAGCAGTGGCCTTCTGTACCGTACTGCTATATATTATATACTGGTGGTCAGCAAACTGTGCAAAACTGAAATGCACCACAGGTATGGATGGATAGTATACTTGACGACACACAGGTAGGTAGAGCAGTGGCCTACTCTACCGTACTGCTATATATTATATATACTGGTGGTCAGCAAACTGTGAAAAACTGAAATGCACCACAGGTATGGATAGATAGTATACTTGACGACACAGAGGTAGGTAGAGCAGTGGCCTACTGTACCGTACTGCTATATATTATATACTGGTGGTCAGCAAACTGTGCAAAACTGAAATGCACCACAGGTATGGATGGATAGTATACTTGATGACACAGAGGTAGGTAGAGCAGTGGCCTACTGTACCGTACTGCTATATATTATATATTCTGGTGGTCAGCAAACTGTGCAAAACTGAAATGCACCACAGGTATGGATGGATAGTATACTTGACGACACAGAGGTAGGTAGAGCAGTGGCCTACTGTACCGTACTGCTATATATTATATACTGGTGGTCAGCAAACTGTGCAAACCTGAAATGCACCACAGGTATGGATGGATAGTATACTTGACGATACAGAGGTAGGTAGAGCAGTGGCCTACTGTACCGTACTGCTATATATTATATACTGGTGGTCAGCAAACTGTGCAAAACTGAAATGCAATACAGGTATGAATGGATAGTATACTTGACAACACAGAGGTAGGTAGAGCAGTGGCCTACTGTACCGTACTGCTATATTTTATATACTGGTGGTCAGCAAACTGTGCAAAACTGAAATGCACCACAGGTAAGGATGGATAGTATACTTGACGACACAGAGGTAGGTAGAGTAGTGGCCTTCTGTACCGTACTCCTATATATTATATACTGGTGGTCAGCAAAATTATGCACTGTACTCCTACTATATACTACAATGCAGCACAGATATGGAGCGTTTTTCAGGCAGAGAACGTATAATACTATTGGTCACTGGTCAGCAAAACTCTGCACTGTACTCCTATGTAATACTGCTGATCCCCAGTCCCCACAATTAAGCAGTGTGAGCACAGATATATGCAGCACACTGAGCACAGATATGGAGCGTTTTTCAGGCAGAGAACGTATAATACTGGTGGTCACTGGTCAGCAAAACTCTGCACTGTACTCCTCCTTTATAATACTGCTGGTCCCCAGTTCCCACAATAAAGCAGTGTGAGCACAGATATATGCAGCACACTGAGCACAGATATGGAGCGTTTTTCAGGCAGAGAATGTATAATACTGGTGGTCACTGGTCAGCAAAACTCTGCACTGTACTCCTCCTATATAATACTGCTGGTCCCCAGTCCCCACAATAAAGCAGTGTGAGCACAGATATATGCAGCACACTAAGCACAGATATGGAGCGTTTTTCAGGCAGAGAACGTATAATACTGGTGGTCACTGGTCAGCAAAACTCTGCACTGTACTCCTCCTATATAATACTGCTGGCCCCAGTCCCCACAATAAAGCAGTGTAAGCACAGATATATGCAGCACACTGAGCACAGATATGGAGCGTTTTTCAGGCAGAGAACGTATAAATCTGGTAGTCACTGGTCAGCAAAACTCTGCACTGTACTCCTCCTATAATACTGCTGGTCCCCAGAATAAAGATATTTGCAGCCCCCTGAAAGTTCTGAAACAAAGTGAGAGGACGCCAGCCACTTCCTCTCACTATCATTTCCGATGCATGAGTGAAAAATGGCGGCGACGCGCGGCTCCTAATATAGAATCCGAATCTCGCGAGAATCCGACAGCAGGATGATGACGTTCGGGCGCATTCGGGTTAACCGAGCGAAACTGGAGTATACGAGTATGCCTCGGATCCGTGTAAAATGGGTGAAGTTCGGGGGGGTTCGGATTCCGAGGAACCGAACCCGCTCATCACTACCACAGGTATGGATGGATAATATACTTGACGACACAGAGATAGGTAGAGCAGTGGCCTACTGTACCGTACTGCTATATATTATATATACTGGTAGTCAGCAAACTGTGCAAAACTGAAATGCACCACAGGTATGGATAGATAGTATACTTGACGACACAGAGGTAGGTAGAGCAGTGGCCTACTGTACCGTACTGCTATATATTATATATACTGGTGGTCAGCAAACTGTGCAAAACTGAAATGCACCACAGGTATGGATGGATAGTATACTTGACGACACAGAGGTAGGTAGAGCAGTGGCCTACTGTACCGTACTGCTATATATTATATATACTGGTGGTCAGCAAACTGTGCAAAACTGAAATGCACCACAGGTATGGATGGATAGTATACTTGACGACACACAGGTAGGTAGAGCAGTGGCCTACTCTACCGTACTGCTATATATTATATATACTGGTGGTCAGCAAACTGTGCAAAACTGAAATGCACCACAGGTATGGATGGATAGTATACTTGACGACACAGAGGTAGGTAGAGCAGTGGCCTACTGTACCGTACTGCTATATATTATATACTGGTGGTCAGCAAACTATGCAAAACTGAAATGCACCACAGGTATGGATGGATAGTATACTTGACGCAACAGAGTTAGGTAGAGCAGTGGCCTACTGTACCGTACTGCTATATATTATATACTGGTGGTCAGCAAACTGTGCAAAACTGAAATGCACCACAGGTATGGATGGATAGTATAATTGACGACACAGAGGTAGGTAGAGCAGTGGCCTACTGTACTGTTCTGCTATATATTATATACTTATGGTCAGCAAACTGTGCAAAACTGAAATGCACCACAGTTATGGATGGATAGTATACTTGACGACACAGAGGTAGGTAGAGCAGTGGCCTACTGTACCGTACTGCTATATATTATATACTGGTGGTCAGCAAACTGTGCAAAACTGAAATGCACCACAGGTATGGATGGATAGTGTACTTGACGACACAGAGGTAGGTAGAGCAGTGGCCTACTGTACCGTACTGCTATATATTATATATACTGGTGGTCAGCAAACTGTGCAAAACTGAAATGCACCATAGGTATGGATGGATAGTATACTTGACGACACAGAGGTAGGTAGAGCAGTGGCCTTCTGTACCGTACTGCTATATATTATATATAGTGGTGGTCAGCAAACTGTCCAATACTGAAATGCACCACAGGTATGGATGGATAGTATACTTGACGACACAGAGGTAGGTAGAGCAGTGGCCTACTGTACCATACTGCTATATATTATATACTGGTGGTCAGCAAACTGTGCAAAACTGAAATGCACCACAGGTATGGATGGATAGTATACTTGACGACACAGAGGTAGGTAGAGCAGTGGCCTACTGTACCGTACTGCTATATATTATATACTGGTGGTCAGCAAACTGTGCAAAACTGAAATGCACCACAGGTATAGTATACTTGACGACACAGAGGTAGGTAGAGCAGTGGCCTACTGTACCGTACTGCTATATATTATATACTGGTGGTCAGCAAACTGAAAAAAAATGAAATGCACCACAGGTATGGATGGATAGTATACTTGACGACACAAAGGTAGGTAGAGCAGTGGCCTACTGTACCATCCTGCTATATATTATTGTAACACTGTAGGGGTGCAAGGCGCCTTTTCCTGGGGAATATGGCCGCACGCAGCAGCTGAGGAACAACACAAGTCCAGTTTCTGGTACAACTGACCCCGGCCAGTTTTATTGAAACAGAAAATAAAACAAACCCCAAAATAAAAATACCTTGCCTGTCCGGCACTAACTAAACATAAGATATTCCTAACTGTCACTAAACAAAACACAGAGTTCTTCAGTACATACTGTATAGCTTACTTGCATCAGAAAGCGTGTCTCTCACACACAGATCCTGCAGCCTTCCCAGGCAGTCTGCCCATACTAATCAGGTTAGAAGCACTATAACACTCTTACACAGCTGAAACCCTGATTAGCCCTCTGTGAGGCCAAAGACCCGAACTGGGCCCAATGTCTAGAACTCGCCTTATCTCTCTCTCAGAGCCTTTACCCAGCTTTTACAGCAAACTGAAAAGGTTCAGACAAAACAAAAAGCATTTTCCTAGAAGTTAACATTTTCTAAAACATGTAAGACAAGAACCTGGGACAAATATACCTGCCCTCAAACACTATCCCAGTGTTCTTGTCACATATCCCCCTCCCCTGTTTCGACCTAGGGGCCGGAACACTTGTAGCCCCCAAACAGAAGATGCGAGACAATGCATCTGCGTTGGCCAATTGTGTTCCCGGTCTATGTTCGACAGTAAACTTAAAGTCCTGCAACGCTAGAAACCATCTAGTTACACGAGCATTCTTGCCTCTATTTACATACATCCATTTTAAAGGGGCATGGTCTGTCACTAGTCTGAATTGTCTACCCAAGAGGTAATATCTCAAGGTATCTAGTGCCCACTTAATGGCCAAAGCCTCCTTTTCCACAATGGCATACCTTTTTTCATGCTCATTGAGTTTCCTACTCAAATAAATGATAGGGTGTTCGTCCCCATCTCTGGTTTGGGACAGCACAGCACCTATCCCTACCTCTGAGGCATCTGTCTGTACCACAAATTCTTTTGAAAAATCTGGTGTTATCAACACCGGTTGTGAACACAAAGCCACTTTTAACGCTTGGAACGCCTTTTCTGCATTAGGGTTCCATTTCACCACATTTGACTGCTTCCCTTTGGTAAGGTCTGACAACGGCACCGCTGTGGTCGCAAAATTAGGAATAAACCGTCTATAGTACCCAGTAATTCCCAAAAAAGCCCTTACCTGTTTTTTATTCACTGGACGAGGCCAGTTTTGAATAGCATCAACTTTATTCAATTGGGGCCTAATCAGACCTCTGCCTATGGTGAAGCCCAAGTATTTGACCTCCTCCATTGCGAGGCAGCACTTCTTTGGGTTAGCAGTTAACCCTGCCTCTCTGATTGAGTCCAGTACTGCTTGTACTTTAACCAAATGGGACCCCCAGTCTGTACTGTGAATTACCACATCATCCAAATAGGCAGCTGCATATTTTCTATGGGGCCTCAAAATTTTATCCATCGCCCGTTGAAAGGTTGCTGGAGCCCCATGCAACCCAAAGGGTAACATCTTATACTGGTACAGCCCCTCCGGAACCGAAAAGGCTGTTTTTTCTTTGGCGCTATCACATAAAGGTATTTGCCAGTAACCTTTGGTCAGGTCCAATGTGGTGAGAAACCTGGCTGTTCCCAGCCTTTCTACAAGCTCATCCACACGGGGCATGGGGTATGCGTCAAACTTGGACACCTCATTTAACTTACGAAAGTCATTACAGAAGCGTATGCTACCGTCGGGCTTCGGGATGAGCACTATGGGACTGGACCACTCACTGTTAGACTCCTCTATGACTCCAAGTTCTAACATGGTTTTAACTTCCTTAGAAATAGCTTCTCGCTGAGCTTCAGGAATCCTATATGGCTTTAAATGAACCCTGACCCCTGGTTCTGTGACAATGTCATGTTTTATTATGGTCGTTCGGCCAGGCAGCTCTGAAAATACCTCCCTATTTTGGATGAGAAATTCTTTAACCTGATTGTTCTGATCAGCTGATAATGTCTCTGACACCTTCACTGCGGGAAGCAACCGGGGTGAAGACACCGAAGGGCAAGGCTCCGCTGACAGAGACAACCTATCCTTCCAGGGTTTGATTAAGTTAACATGTTTAGATCTGTTCGGGTTTTCTCTTTCCCGGCTGGTATACTTTGTAATTAACCTCATTCACTTTTTCCCTAATCTCAAATGGACCCTGCCATTTAGCTAGGAATTTGCTTTCCACAGTGGGTACCAAAACAAGAACTCTATCGCCAGGAGCAAATTCCCGTATCTTGGCACTCCGGTTATAGACCCTCTGTTGAGCACTTTGGGCCTGTTCCATGTGCTCTCTGACAACAGGTACCACGGCTGCAATCCTATCCTGCATTTGTGTTACATGCTCAATAACGCTTCTATAAGGAGTGGGCTGTCCTTCCCACGTCTCTTTGGCAATATCCAACAGCCCTCTGGGGTGTCTACCATACAACAAATCAAATGGAGAAAACCCCGTAGAGGACTGAGGAACTTCTCTGATGGCCATTAACAAGTAGGGCAACAAACAATCCCAGTTTTTCCCATCTCTCTCAACAACCTTTTTTAACATACTTTTTAATGTTTTATTAAACCTTTCCACCAACCCGTCAGTTTGGGGATGGTAGATGGACGTCCTGAGGTGAGTGACCTTAAATAACTTGCACAACTCTTTCATGATCCTTGACATAAATGGAGTACCTTGGTCAGTCAAAATTTCTTTTGGTATTCCCACTCTACTAAATACCTGCACCAGCTCCCTAGCTATCGCCTTGGTTGTGATAGTGCGTAAAGGGACAGCCTCAGGATATCGAGTGGCATAGTCCATAATTACCAGGATATACTGATGGCCCCGAGCAGACTTTAACAAGGGCCCCACGAGATCCATGGCTATTCTGTCAAACGGGACCTCTATAATAGGCATGGGAACTAGTGGGCTCCTGAAATGGGGTCTAGGGGCATGATACTGGCATTCAGGACAGGAAGAACAATATTCAGACACTTCTTTATAAACCCCTGGCCAAAAGAACCTTTGTAAAACTCTTTCAGTTCTAACTACTATGTCTCTGTTCCCGGCAAGAGGGTCCTCACTGGACTCCCCATCTGTCACTTCCCCAGCCAAACTAGCAAAAGGCAAAGGGCCAGAAAGTTCCAAAGACCCACGTACATCCATAAAATCACCGGTATTATCAACTGGCTTTTTACTTCTCACATCTGTTGATAACCGTGATTCCCACAGTTTCCAAAAATGAGGAAAATCCCTCCCTATTATGGCCTCATGCACCAAGGTAGGGACCAGTCCCACTTTAACCATTGCTGACCCACAACAAGTTTCTACATTCACCTCAGCAGTGGCATAATGTTGGGTATCCCCATGTATGCAAGTTACCCCAATAGGTATTTGCTGGACCTTTAAGGGGTTCACTAACCCAGCTTTCACGAGGGTAACTAAACTTCCTGAATCTAGCAAGGCCTCTACCCGGTTACCCTCTAAGAACACATCACACATTTGTTTTTCCAGCTCAGGTGAAGGTACCACAGTACAGGCTAACCTAGCAAAAAAAGACATTCTGCGACATTCAAAGGCAGCATCACAATGCATGGGTTCTTGCGTGACTGGGCAATTGGCAATAACATGACCTGGCATACCACACCTAAAACATTTAACCACACGATTATCAACCCGTTTGGGCAGCATAGACCGTTCTAGCCCCATTGGCCTGTCTCCAGGGCCAGTGTTTACAGTCTCTCCAGCCTTGCGTTCTCTTAACCGCCCAGCAACGTTTTCCCACGGAACAGTCTTACCAGTCTTTACTGAAGGGCGCTGTCGAGGATCTATGGGTTGCTGGGTGGTCATCAGTAGTTCCTCTGCTGCCAAATACCTCTCTACCATGTCCACTAATTGGTCAGCAGTACCCGGGTTTCCATGGCTCACCCACTTGCGCAGGACCATGGGCAAAGATCTCAAGTAGCGGTCCATGACGACTCTTTCCACCATCTGGGGACCAGTTAATGTCTCTGGCTGTAGCCATTTTTTTGTTAGCTGAATAAGGTCGTGCATCTGGGAGCGCGGAGGCTTCTCCATGGCGTACAGCCAACGGTGCACCCGTTGTGCTCGTACTGACAGCGTGACTCCCAGGCGGGTCAGGATCTCAGTCTTTAGTTTATCATAGTCCCGAGCCTCAGCAGGGCTTAAATCAAAGTAAGCTTTTTGGGGCTCACCTGACAGGAAAGGTGCCAGCAGACTGGCCCACTGTGCTTTCGGCCAGTTCTCACGCTCGGCAGTCCTTTCAAACGTGGTCAGATAGGCCTCCACATCATCAGCCTCTGTCATTTTCTGCAGGAAGTGACTGGCCCGTATAGAACTAGAGCTGGTTGGAGCACTGACGGCCACATCTCCAACCCGAGCTGCAAGTCTCTGCACCACTTCTGCTAAGGCCTCTCTATCCTGACGCTGTTGCCTGTAAAGTTCATCAACAACTGCCTGCTGTTGTCTCTTATTTTCCTCCATTGCCACCTGCTGCTGTCGGTTGGCCTCCTGCTGAGCCGCTGTAGCTTGCAGCAAGGCTTTAAGCAGATCCTCCATGTCGACAGATTTTTCAGGCGGCTTTGTAGCTGCTTTCACCCAGGACATATATCAAACCCTCAGGGGTGAGTCTCAGTAACTTCACACTGGGCTGTATCTGCATAAACCACCGTTTTCTGCAGGCCTCACAAAGCTGCTGCTTTCACTTATGCGCAGAACGGGGTTACTCGCATTCTCCACCAAAGTTGTAACACTGTAGGGGTGCAAGGCGCCTTTTCCTGGGGAATATGGCCGCACGCAGCAGCTGAGGAACAACACAAGTCCAGTTTCTGGTACAACTGACCCCGGCCAGTTTTATTGAAACAGAAAATAAAACAAACCCCAAAATAAAAATACCTTGCCTGTCCGGCACTAACTAAACATAAGATATTCCTAACTGTCACTAAACAAAACACAGAGTTCTTCAGTACATACTGTATAGCTTACTTGCATCAGAAAGCGTGTCTCTCACACACAGATCCTGCAGCCTTCCCAGGCAGTCTGCCCATACTAATCAGGTTAGAAGCACTATAACACTCTTACACAGCTGAAACCCTGATTAGCCCTCTGTGAGGCCAAAGACCCGAACTGGGCCCAATGTCTAGAACTCGCCTTATCTCTCTCTCAGAGCCTTTACCCAGCTTTTACAGCAAACTGAAAAGGTTCAGACAAAACAAAAAGCATTTTCCTAGAAGTTAACATTTTCTAAAACATGTAAGACAAGAACCTGGGACAAATATACCTGCCCTCAAACACTATCCCAGTGTTCTTGTCACAATTATATACTGGTGGTCAGCAAACTGTGCAAAACTGAAATGCACCACAGGTATGGATGGATAGTATACTTGACGATACAGAGGTAGGTAGAGCAGTGGCCTACTGTACCGTACTGCTATATATTATATACTGGTGGTCAGCAAACTGTGCAAAACTGAAATGCAATACAGGTATGAATGGATAGTATACTTGACAACACAGAGGTAGGTAGAGCAGTGGCCTACTGTACCGTACTGCTATATATTATATACTGGTGGTCAGCAAACTGTGCAAAACTAAGAATGCACCACTGGTATGGATGGATAGTATGGTTGATGACACAGAGGTAGGTATAGCAGTGGCCTTCTGTACCGTACTGCTATATATTATATACTGGTGGTCAGCAAACTGTGCAAAACTGAAATGCACCACTGGTATGGATGGATAGTATACTTGACGACACAGAAGTAGGTAGAGCAGTGGCCTACTGTACCGTACTGCTATATATTATATACTGGTGGTCAGCAAACTGTGCAAAACTGAAATGCTCCACAGGTATGGATGGATAGTATACTTGACGACACAGAGGTAGGTAGAGCAGTTGCCTACTGTACTGCTATATATTATATATACTGGTGGTCAGCAAACTGTGCAAAACTGAAATGCACCACAGGTATGGATGGATAGTATACTTGATGACACAGAGGTAGGTAGAGCAGTGGCCTTCTGTACCGTACTGCTATATATTATATATACTGGTGGTCAGCAAACTGTGCAAAACTGAAATGCACCACAGGTATGGATGGATAGTATACTTGACGACACAGAGGTAGGTAGAGCAGTGGCCTTCTGTACCATACTGCTATATATTATATACTGGTGGTCAGCAAACTGTGCAAAACTGAAATGCAGCACAGGTATGGATGGATAGTATACTTGACGACACAGAGGTAGGTAGAGCAGTGGCCTACTGTACCGTACTGCTATATATTATATATACTGGTGGTCAGCAAACTGTGCAAAACTGAAATGCACCAGAGGTATGGATGGATAGTATACTTGATGACACAGAGGTAGGTAGAGCAGTGGCCAACTGTACCGTACTGCTATATATTATATATACTGGTGGTCAGCAAACTGTGCAAAACTGAAATGCACCAGAGGTATGGATGGATAGTATACTTGACGACACAGAGGTAGGTAGAGCAGTGGCCTACTGTACCGTACTGCTATATATCATATACTGGTGGTCAGCAAACTGTGCAAAACTGAAATGCACCACAGGTATAGTACACTTGACGACACAGAGGTAGGTAGAGCAGTGGCCTACTTTACCATACTGCTATATATTATATACTGGTGGTCAGCAAACTGTGAAAAAAAATGAAATGCACCACAGGTATGGATGGATAGTATATTTGACGACACAGAGGTAGGTAGAGCAGTGGCCTACTGTACCATACTGCTATATATTATATACTGGTGGTCAGCAAACTGTGCAAAACTGAAATGCACCACAGGTATGGATGGATAGTATACTTGACGATACAGAGGTAGGTAGAGCAGTGGCCTACTGTACCGTACTGCTATATATTATATACTGGTGGTCAGCAAACTGTGCAAAACTGAAATGCAATACAGGTATGAATGGATAGTATACTTGACAACACAGAGGTAGGTAGAGCAGTGGCCTACTGTACCGTACTGCTATATTTTATATATTGATGGTCAGCAAACTGTGCAAAACTGAAATGCACCACAGGTATGGATGGATAGTATACTTGACGACACAGAGGTAGGTAGAGCAGTGGCCTTCTGTACCGTACTCCTATATATTATATACTGGTGGTCAGCAAAATTATGCACTGTTCTCCTACTATATACTACAATGCAGCACAGATATGGAGCGTTTTTCAGGCAGAGAACGTATAATACTATTGGTCACTAGTCAGCAAAACTCTGCACTGTACTCCTATGTAATACTGCTGATCCCAAGTCCCCACAATTAAGCAGTGTGAGCACAGATATATGCAGCACACTGAGCACAGATATGGAGCGTTTTTCAGGCAGAGAACGTATAATACTGGTGGTCACTGGTCAGCAAAACTCTGCACTGTACTCCTCCTATATAATACTGCTGGTCCCCAGTTCCCACAATAAAGCAGTGTGAGCACAGATATATGCAGCACACTGAGCACAGATATGGAGCGTTTTTTCAGGCAGAGAATGTATAATACTGGTGGTCACTGGTCAGCAAAACTCTGCACTGTACTCCTCCTATATAATACTGCTGGTCCCCAGTCCCCACAATAAAGCAGTGTGAGCACAGATATATGCGGCACACTAAGCACAGATATGGAGCGTTTTTCAGGCAGAGAACGTATAATACTGGTGGTCACTGGTCAGCAAAACTCTGCACTGTACTCCTCCTATATAATACTGCTGGCCCCAGTCCCCACAATAAAGCAGTGTAAGCACAGATATATGCAGCACACTGAGCACAGATATGGAGCGTTTTTCAGGCAGAGAATGTATAATACTGGTAGTCACTGGTCAGCAAAACTCTGCACTGTACTCCTCCTATAATACTGCTGGTCCCCAGAATAAAGATATTTGCAGCCCCCTGAAAGTTCTGAAACAAAGTGAGAGGACGCCAGCCACTTCCTCTCACTATCATTTCCGATGCATGAGTGAAAAATGGCGGCGACGAGCGGCTCCTAATATAGAATCCGAATCTCGCGAGAATCCGACAGCAGGATGATGACGTTCGGGCGCGTTCGGGTTAACCGAGCAATACTGGAGTATACGAGTATGCCTCGGACCTGTGTAAAATGGGTGAAGTTCGGGGGGGTTCGGATTCCGAGGAACCGAACCCGCTCATCACTACCACAGGTATGGATGGATAATATACTTGACGACACAGAGATAGGTAGAGCAGTGGCCTACTGTACCGTACTGCTATATATTATATATACTGGTGGTCAGCAAACTGTGCAAAACTGAAATGCACCACAGGTATGGATAGACAGTATACTTGACGACACAGAGGTAGGTAGAGCAGTGGCCTTCTGTACCGTACTGCTATATATTATATACTGGTGGTCAGCAAACTGTGCAAAACTGAAATGCACCACAGGTATGGATGGATAGTATACTTGACGACACAGAGGTAGGTAGAGCAGTTGCCTACTGTACTGCTATATATTATATATACTGGTGGTCAGTAAACTGTGCAAAACTGAAATGCACCACAGGTATGGATGGATAGTATACTTGATGACACAGAGGTAGGTAGAGCAGTGGCCTTCTGTACCGTACTGCTATATATTATATATACTGGTGGTCAGCAAACTGTGCAAAACTGAAATGCACCACAGGTATGGATGGATAGTATACTTGACGACACAGAGATAGGTAGAGCAGTGGCCTTCTGTACCATACTGCTATATATTATATACTGGTGGTCAGCAAACTGTGCAAAACTGAAATGCACCACAGGTATGGATGGATAGTATACTTGACGACACAGAGGTAGGTAGAGCAGTGGCCTACTGTACCGTACTGCTATATATTATATATACTGGTGGTCAGCAAACTGTGCAAAACTGAAATGCACCAGAGGTATGGATGGATAGTATACTTGATGACACAGAGGTAGGTAGAGCAGTGGCCAACTGTACCGTACTGCTATATATTATATATACTGGTGGTCAGCAAACTGTGCAAAACTGAAATGCACCAGAGGTATGGATGGATAGTATACTTGACGACACAGAGGTAGGTAGAGCAGTGGCCTACTGTACCGTACTGCTATATATCATATACTGGTGGTCAGCAAACTGTGCAAAACTGAAATGCACCACAGGTATAGTACACTTGACGACACAGAGGTAGGTAGAGCAGTGGCCTACTTTACCATACTGCTATATATTATATACTGGTGGTCAGCAAACTGTGAAAAAAAATGAAATGCACCACAGGTATGGATGGATAGTATACTTGACGACACAGAGGTAGGTAGAGCAGTGGCCTTCTGTACCGTACTGCTATATATTATATACTGGTGGTCAGCAAACTGTGCAAAACTGAAATGCACCACAGGTATGGATGGATAGTATACTTGACGACACACAGGTAGGTAGAGCAGTGGCCTACTCTACCGTACTGCTATATATTATATACTGGTGGTCAGCAAACTGTGCAAAACTGAAATGCACCACAGGTATGGATAGATAGTATACTTGACGACACAGAGGTAGGTAGAGCAGTGGCCTACTGTACCGTACTGCTATATATTATATACTGGTGGTAAGCAAACTGTGCAAAACTGATATGCACCACAGGTATGGATGTGTCACGAACCGGTCTCTCACCTTTGCGGGTTCTGGGGTTCGTCCGTTGCCAGTGCGGTTGCTCGCGGTGCTGTGCGCCCGTGTGGGGACTCGGCGTGATCAGTGGCACAGGTAATGCAGAGTCTGGGAACTGGGAGTGCGGGGACCAAATGGCCTAAGGCACTGCGGTGTGTCTGCTGTATAGGAGGTGGCCATGTTGGAGACCAAATAGGTAATACAGAGCACTTGTGAAAACACCTGTGGGCAGGTGTAAGCCAATCCCGTGCTTGTGCTGCCTTTAAGTAGGCTGGGATTATGTTACTCTGGGCCAGTGCTTTGTTGTATCAACGCTGTGCTCTAGCTCTGAGCTCTCTCCGTGCATTCCTGTGTGATTCCCGTGGTCCAGATATCGCCTCCGTTCCCAAAGGCCTGTCTGCAGCCTTCACTGCTAAAAATCCACCGGCTCCCCGCTGTGCTGTCAGTTAATCACGCACCTACTGGTAACAATTGGATTCCCAGAGCCTTGCATGAGGAAACCCTGTCTGCCTGCTTTCAACCATACAGAGTTTGGAGGATTCCACTAACTTCAGCTGTTCGTTTGTTCTGCTCTGCATTTAAGTTAACCCGTTCATCACTTATATCATCTGCTACAGTCTCACAGTGATCTCCGGAACTCGCAAGTAACCCAATTTAGTACTTTTACTTTCTATGTTGCCATTACAAGGATAATTCTTCACAGTCTCTCAGTTACCTCTCAAAACTTCATTGCAAATCCTCACAGTTATTTCTTCATGTCTGCATTACCCAGTTAACCCATTCTACAGTTCAGCATCAAAGCTTGTTTATATTTGGACAATTTAACATTTATTCTCCAGCCTGTTTTAAACGCAATTCCATGAACATTTCTTTTATTTTTTCTTTAAGATATATCCTGCATATTATTTCTATTATTCATGCAATACGTCAGTATACTATGGTGATTAATAACTTGCCATTTACCACTTTACTGAACTGTTATTTTCAATAAATATATGAAACGGAACTTTCTTCGTCCTCCCTGCTTTCTTCATACCCCAGCACCTACACCTGTGGTTGGTCCCGGGTTAACGGATTCACAAAAACACCCGGACCTGACAGGATGGATAGTATACTTGACGACACAGAGGTAGGTAGAGCAGTGGCCTACTGTACCGTACTGCTCTATATTATATACTGGTGGTCAGCAAACTGTGCAAAACTGAAATGCACCATAGGTATGGATGGATAGTATACTTGACGACACAGAGGTAGTGAGAGCAGTGGCCTACTGTACCGTACTGCTATATATTATATACTGGTGGTCAGCAAACTGTGCAAAATTGAAATGCATTACAGGTATGGATGGATAGTATACTTGACGACACAGAGGTAGGTAGAGCAGTGGCCTACTGTACTGTACTGCTATATATTATATATACTGGGGGTCAGCAAACTGTGCAAAACTGAAATGCACCACAGGTATGGATGGATAGTATACTTGATGACACAGAGGTAGGTAGAGCAGTGGCCTTCTGTACCGTACTGCTATATCTTATATATACTGGTGGTCAGCAAACTGTGCAAAACTGAAATGCACCACAGGTATGGATGGATAGTATACTTGACGACACAGAGGTAGGTAGAGCAGTGGCCTTCTGTACCATACTGCTATATATTATATACTGGTGGTCAGCAAACTGTGCAAAACTGAAATGCAGCACAGGTATGGATGGATAGTATACTTGACGACACAGAGGTAGGTAGAGCAGTGGCCTACTGTACCGTACTGCTATATATTATATATACTGGTGGTCAGCAAACTGTGCAAAACTGAAATGCACCAGAGGTATGGATGGATAGTATACTTGATGACACAGAGGTAGGTAGAGCAGTAGCCAACTGTACCGTACTGCTATATATTATATATACTGGTGGTCAGCAAACTGTGCAAAACTGAAATGCACCAGAGGTATGGATGGATAGTATACTTGACGACACAGAGGTAGGTAGAGCAGTGGCCTACTGTACCGTACTGCTATATATTATATACTGGTGGTCAGCAAACTGTGCAAAACTGAAATGCACCACAGGTATAGTATACTTGACGACACAGAGGTAGGTAGAGCAGTGGCCTACTTTACCATACTGCTATATATTATATACTGGTGGTCAGCAAACTGTGAAAAAAAATGAAATGCACCACAGGTATGGATGGATAGTATATTTGACGACACAGAGGTAGGTAGAGCAGTGGCCTACTGTACCATACTGCTATATATTATATACTGGTGTTCAGCAAATTGTGCAAAATTGAAATGCACCAGAGGTATGGATGGATAGTATACTTGACGACACAGAGGTAGATAGAGCAGTGGCCTACTGTACCATACTGCTATATATTATATACTGGTGGTCAGCAAATTGTGCATAACTGAAATGCACCACAGGTATGGATGGATAGTATACTTGACGACACAGAGGTAGGTAGAGCAGTGGCCTACTGTACCGTACTGCTATATATTATATACTTGTGGTCAGCAAACTGTGCAAAACTGAAATGCACCACAGGTATGTATGGATAGTATACTTGATGACACAGAGATAGGTAAAGCAGTGGCCTACTGTACCGTACTGCTATATATTATATACACTGGTGGTCATCAAACTGTGCAAAACTGAAATGCACCACAGGTATGGATGGATAGTATACTTGACGACACAGAGGAAGGTAGAACAGTGGCCTACTTTACCGTACTGCTATATATTATATACTGGTGGTCAGCAAACTGTGCAAAACTGAAATGCACCACAGGTATGGATGGATAGTATACTTGACGACACAGAGGTAGGTAGAGCAGTGGCCTACTGTACCGTACTGTTATATATTATATACTGGTGGTCAGCAAACTGTGCAAAACTGAAATGCACCACAGGTATGGATGGATAGTATACTTGACGACACAGAGGTAGGTAGAGCAGTAGCCTACTGTACCGTACTGCTATATATTATATACTGGTGGTCAGCAAACTGTGCAACACTGAAATGCACCACAGGTATGTATGGATTGTATACTTGATGACACAGAGGTAGGTAGAGCAGTGGCCTACTGTACTGTACTGCTATATATTATATACACTGGTGGTCAGCAAACTGTGCAAAACTGAAATGCACCACAGGTGTAGATGGATAGTATACTTGACGACACAGAGGTAGGTAGAGCAGTGGCCTTCTGTACCGTACTGTTATATATTATATACTGGTGGTCAGCAAACTGTGCAAAACTGAAATGCACCACAGGTATGGATGGATAGTATACTTGACGACACAGAGGTAGGTAGAGCAGTGGCCTACTGTACCGTACTGCTATATATTATATACTGGTGGTCAGCAAACTGTGCAAAACTGAAATGCACCACAGGTATGGATGGATAGTATACTTGATGACACAGAGGTAGGTAGAGCAGTGGCCTACTGTACCGTACTGCTATATATTATATACTGGTGGTCAGCAAACTGTGCAAAACTGAAATGCACCACAGGTATGGATGGATAGTATACTTGACGACACAGAGGTAGGTAGAGCAGTGGCCTACTGTACCGTACTGCTATATATTATATACTGGTGGTCAGCAAACTGTGCAAAACTGAAATGCACCACAGGTATGGATGGATAGTATACTTGACGACACAGAGATAGGTAGAGCAGTGGCCTACTGTACCGTACTGCTATATATTATATACTGGTGGTCAGCAAACTGTGCAAAACTGAAATGCACCACAGGTATGGATGGATAGTATACATGACGACACAGAGGTAGGTAGAGCTGTGGCCTGCTGTGCCGTACTGCTATATATTATATATTGGTGGTCAGCAAACTGTGCAAAACTGAAATGCACCATAGGTATGGATGGATAGTATACTTGACGACACAGAGGTAGGGAGAGCAGTGGCCTTCTGTACCGTACTGCTATATATTGAAGCAGAGTCATTTCAGCACTATAAGGAATGTAACAAAATTTGCAAAAAGGAAATAAGAGCGGCTAAAGTAGAAACTGAAAAACTAGTAGCAAAGGGAAGCAAAGCGAATCCCAAAAAATTCTTTAAATACATTAATAGCAAGAGATTAAAGAAGGAGAGTATAGGCCCTTTAAAAGACAAGTTGGGAGTCTTAAGCAAAAATGATAATGACATACCGGACACACTAAATGAGTTTTTTTCAACAGTATTCACTAGAGAGGACCCATTTCAGGGACACAATCTCAATAATGAGAATATCCCACTGATAGGTACTTATTTAAGCGAGGAAGTAGTCTGTGACCGATTAAAACATTTAAAGATTAATAAATCACCAGGGCCCGATGGTATTCACCCAAGGGTTCTAATGGAGCTTCACTCTGAACTGGCAAAACCGCTATCTTTGATCTTTAAGGATTCAGTTATATCAGGTATGGTTCCCAAAGACTGGCGTATAGCGGAAGTAGTGCCTATATTCAAAAATGGAAGTAAAGCTGAACCAGGTAATTATAGACCAGTTAGTCTTACATCTATAGTGGGGAAAGTATTGGAAGGTATTCTAAGAGATAGTATTCAGAAGTTCCTTGAAGTCAATAAGGTCATTAAAAGGAATCAACATGGGTTTATGAAGGACAGATCCTGTCAAACCAACTTACTTGGCTTTTATGAAACAGTAAGCGCAAACCTAGATCAGGGTAAAGACGTGGATGTAATCTTTTTAGACTTTGCCAAAGCGTTCGATACTGTACCACACATGAGACTTATCTACAAGCTACAAGAATCAGGGCTAGGAAGCACAATATGCACTTGGGTCAAAAACTGGTTAGATAACAGGGAACAGCGCGTTGTGGTTAATGGATCTTTTTCAACTTGGACTGAAGTGCTAAGTGGTGTGCCGCAAGGCTCAGTATTAGGACCGCTATTGTTCAATATTTTCATTAACGACCTAACAGAAGGTCTAGAGAGCATGGTGTCAATTTTTGCAGATGATACCAAATTGTGTAAGGCTATAAATACAGAGGATGATGCCGAGTCTCTTCAGAACGACTTAGTTAAATTAGAAGCATGTGCAGCCAAATGGAGAATGCGCTTCAACACAGACAAGTGTAAGGTAATGCACTGTGGTAACAAGGACAAAAATTACACCTACCTACTAAATGGGGTAAAATTAGGGGATTCTGTACTGGAAAAGGACTTAGGTGTCCTCATAGATAGCAAGCTAAGCAGTAGTACCCAAAGTAGGACTGCAGCAAAGAATGCTAATAAGATATTAGCATGCATAAAACGGGGTATTGATGCTAGGGACGAGAGTATTATACTCCCGTTATATAAATCACTAGTGAGGCCACACCTTGAATACTGTGTACAATTCTGGGCACCGTACTACAAAAAGGATATCCTGGAGCTTGAAAAGGTACAGAGGAGGGCGACCAAACTAATTAAGGGCATGGAGATGATGGAATACAAGGAAAGGCTTGAAAGACTAGGCATGTTTACATTGGAAAAGCGGAGACTAAGAGGGGATATGATCAACATCTACAAATATATAAGGGGACAATACACAGAGCTTGCGCGGGGCCTGTTTTTGGTTAGATCAACACAGAGGACTCGTGGACACTCGCTCAGGTTAGAGGAGAGGAGATTCCGCACAATACGGCGTAAAGGCTTTTTCACGGTAAGGACAATACGTGTTTGGAATTCCCTGCCCGAGGGAGTTGTAATGGCGGAATCTGTCAACACCTTTAAGAATGGGTTAGATAAATTCCTAATGGATAAGGATATCCAGGGGTATGGTGCACAGTCATGCATTATAGTTACTATAAATAGGGATAAAATGCAACGGCTGACAGCAGCATCAGTCAGAAATTTTAGTCAAATCATCATGCATAGGAGACCACAAATAGGTTGAACTCGATGGACAATTGTCTTTTTTCAACCTCAGATACTATGTTACTATTATATACTGGTGGTCATCAAACTGTGCAAAACTGAAATGCACCACAGGTATGGATGGATAGTATCAGTGCCGTAATTAGGCATTTTAGCGCTGTGTGCAAGAAACGGCATTGGCGCCCCCCCATGGAAGACAGGGGCAGTGCGCGCCGTAGGCGCGCATAAAATTTATAGGGGCGTGGTTTCGTGGGAAGGGGCGTGGTCACAAAATAATACCAATTCATACTACGGTGCACAGTAGTCACCATTATTCAAATTACGCTGCGCAGTAGCGCCACTACACCAGGTAGAGCCCCTTTTATACATTACAGCAGACAGTCACCCTTTTTACACATTACGGCAGATAGCGTCCCCTTTTTACACATTACGGCAGATAGCGTCCCCTTTTTACACATTACGGCAGACAGCGTCCCCCTTTTTACACATTACCGCAGACAGCGTCCCCTTTTTACACATTACGGCAGACAGCGTCCCCCCTTTTTACACATTACGGCAGCCAGGGGGGCAGATTTAACCTATTAGCATTAGCAGCCAAAGGACTTTGCATTCTCTGCCTGCAGATCTCACATCATGCACTCATACAGGGAGCAAGGGCCAGTCTGCAAAGTACTTGCCACTATACAATTGTAGTCAACAGTGTTTGAATCCACTTGTAAAAGTGACAAGTAGATTGCAGACTGGCCCTTATTTACAGCATGAGCTCTGCATTCTGACTGCAGCTGGAGAAATCAATGGAATAGAGGAGCCGGAGGTCAGCAGTCATGAGACTGCTGATAAGATTTACAACATCAGTGTCATCTCCTTTATAGCAGCAGTTACAAGTTACAAGCTTACTTCATCCTGTGTGTGACTGGTTTCTGCTACTAGCCCAGTAGCACTGCTTCATATCCACTTTCAGCTCACTGTCCTGCACACAGCAAGCAAACGCGATGTGATTGAACGTCAGGGGGCATGCCGTAAATAACCTGCTGAGCAGCCTGAAAGAAAGTAGGCGGGGTCTCTGGCTTGCTATCTCGGGGTCTGCAGACTTCAGAGTCCCCCTCCCTCCTCCTCCTCCCTTCACTCCGGCGCACATCACAGGGCACAGGCGGCTTGTAATGAGTCAGTCTGACTCATTACAATGCTGCACACTTTGTGCACCTTGAACGGGTATGCGGGCAGTGGGAGCGCAGGGGGAATATGCGCTCTAACTAGGTGTGCGCTGTGGGCAATGCCCCTTTTGCACACACCTAGTTACGGCACTGGATAGTATACTTGACGACACAGAGGTAGGTAGAGCAGTGGCCTACTGTACCGTACTGCAATATATTATATACTTATGGTCAGCAAACTGTGCAAAACTGAAATGCTACTGTACCGTACTGCTATATATTATATATACTGGTGGTCAGCAAACTGTGCAAAACTGAAATGCACCCCAGGTATGGATGGATAGTATACTTGATGACACAGAGGTAGGTAGAGCAGTGGCCTACTGTACCGTACTGCTGTATATTATATACTGGTGGTCAGCAAACTGTGCAAAACTGAAATGCACCACAGGTATGGATGGATAGTATACTTGATGACACAGAGGTAGGTAGAGCAGTGGCCTACTGTACCGTACTGCTATATATTATATACTGGTGGTCAGCAAACTGTGCAAAACTGAAATGCACCACAGGTATGGATGGGATAGTATACTTGACGACACAGAGGTAGAGCAGTGGCCTACTGTACCGTACTGCAATATATATATAGTTATACTGGTGGTCAGCAAAATTCTGCACTGTCTTCCTACTATATACTACAATGCAGCACAGATATGGAGCGTTTTTCAGGCAGAGAACGTATAATACTGGTGGTCACTGGTCAGCAAAACTCTGCACTGTCCTCCTACTATATAATACTGCTGGTCCCCAGTCCCCACAATAAAGCAATTAGCACACTGAGCACAGATATTTGCAGCACACTGAGCACAGATATGGAGCGTTTTTCAGGCAGAGAACGGGTTCACTACGATCTGCCGTCGGTCGGGCTCCCGGCGACCACTATACCGGCGCCGGGAGCCCGACCGCCGGCTTACCGACAGTGTGGCGAGCGCAAATGAGCCCCTTGCGGGCTCGCTGTGCTCGCCACGCTATGGGCACGGTGGCGCGCTAAGCTTGCCACGCTATTTTATTCTCCCTCCAGGGGGGTCGTGGACCCCCACGAGGGAGAATAAGTGTTGGTATGCCGGCTGTCAGGATCCCGGCGCCGGTATACTGTGCGCCGGGATCCCGTCAGTCGGCATACTGAAGACCACCCCAGAGAACGTAGATATTTGCACTTGCAGCACACTGAGCACAGATATTTGCAGCACACTGAGCACAGATATTTGCAGCCCACTGAACATAGAAACTGAGAGGACGCCAGCCACGTCCTCTCACGATCATCTCCAATGCACGAGTGAAAAATGGCGGCGACGCGCGGCTCCTTATATAGAATACGAATCTCGCGAGAATCCGACCGCGGGATGATGACGTTCAGGCGCGCTCGGGTTAACCGAGCAAGGCGGGAGGATCCGAGTTGCTCGGACCCGTACAAAAAAAGGTGAAGTTCGGGCGGGTTCGGATCCCGAGGATCCGAACCCGCTCATCACTAAAATAAATTGTAGCAAATAAATAAAGAACAACAGAATTGTTCTCCCATCAAAAGTCTATACAAAAGAGAAGCTGAGCAATAATACATACACCACTGTATATATACAGGGTGTTTCAAAAAAAGGTAACTGAAACTTGTATGTGGATCTTATGTATATAATGTGTTACAGTAGACATTGAGTGACAGCTGGTATGCCACAGTACGCCAACCAGGAACGTGCATGGTGTGTGGAACATTTTTTCCGAAGTGACAGGACGGAATTGTGGTCCTTCCCAAGAATCCGTAAAAACTGAGTTCCAGGAGACCTGCACCACCAAACTAAACTAACCTGTCTTGGGTGGAAATGTTCCAGCAAACAGGGTCCGTGGCTAATCATAATGAAGGACATTCCGACAGACCCCGTAGCACCACAAGCAATGTGTGAGGACGGAAAAAAGTTTCAGTTACTTTTTATTTTATTTTAAAACACACTGTACATTATTATACTAATCCCAATCTGTGCTGCAGTGCACAGTGACACAAACAAAACATAGCATTTGGGTAGCAGGATCTCTAGTTTTTTCTATTTTAGAATAACGCTCTGCAATCATTTTGGGGGAGATTTACCAAATCTTGGAGAGAGATAAAGTAGAAAAAGTAAAATTCTGATTTTTTTTTTTACTATTTTATCTCTGTCCCTCCACTTTATCTGCCTGAGGTGGAAATAAAAGTGTGTTTGACTCTACCCCATCTATGTGATTTCTGTCACAATATCTATCTATCTATCTATCTATCTATCTATCTATCTATCTATCTATCTATCTATCTATCCCACTTGAATTACTGTGCAATGTAACCATCCTTTTTTTGTTTGCACCTATGGAGGGTGTTATACTTATCAACCATGGCCAGCCCATACTATCATTGCTACAGCAACACCATTGATGCAGTCTGCATCATTACCCTCCTGTTGCCTAGCGCCACCCTGCCCACATAGTACACATCCGGTGTACAGATCACCGTTTATTTTAGTCCAGGTTGCCCCCGGCACCAGTGATCACTTCCGCTTTCCCCAGAAATTACGTCACGCGGTTCAGCATTTGGAATGCATGATCCCGCGGGGCGGGGTTGGTGCCTTTTTTGTTGTTTCACCAGGTATATTACAGGGGCCTGGGTGGCATGGTCCTCAGTCCTTGATTCTTCAGTTGCTCTCTAAAGCTACCTCTACTACGTTGCCTTGTTATATTGGTTGTACACCTTGAGAAAGGTTGTACACCTTGAGAAAGGTCCCGGTTGGGACCGAAACGTCGGTGAGACCGTTTTTTTACTGGTGTATGAAGAGTTCTTTTTTCTTTTTCTCTATTGAATAAATTTCTACTGTAGGCAAAAGGAATTTCAATGATAAAGATGACTGCGCTCTAAAGGCTGCCCTTTATTGCAATTACCAAAAAAGTGTCCCTCCTAAACACTTGAATTATAAATGGGCAAAAAAAGATCAGTATTTGCTGAAAAAGGCGCCACACCAGTTAGATCAAAATAATGTAAGATACATTTCTTTATATGTAGAATGTCCTCATAATCCTCCTGTCCTCTATCCTTATGCCGTCAGCACATGTGGAGAGAACAAAAATGTACCATGTGTAGTAAAATCAAAGATAACACTTTTTAATTACATACACATATACAAATAAGACATAACAATTTGGAAATGGAACCCCCTTTAGTCCTTAGATAGATAGATATTTATGCATTTAATCACACACTTTTATTATGATAATTTTTTATGGATCCATTCATGTATTTTTATCATGTTTAATTTCAAAGACCAGGTATAAGGTGTTTGAAGTGGATGTTGATAATCAAAGATTTAGGGATATATCACCTAGAATTACAAGAGATAGACGCAGAGAGGACAGAAATCAAGATTGGAGAAGAGAATGGAGAACTAGAGAGAGGGTAACCCACCATACCCCTGTACCGGTTAGAAATAGATATGATGCTCTAGAAGATAGGGAAAACAGTCCCCGTTTTTTAGAGAATGGAAGGAGAAATCCCCGTTGGAGATAAAAAGAGGTACACATAGGGGAAAAAGAGGGGGGAAAAATAACAACAAAAATAAGAACAAAAATAAAAACAAAAAAAGGTTGAGACATCCAAATAAATCTAAAAAAAGTCCAGAACAACAGGACCAAAAATCTAACAGTGTCACAGAAGAAGTAGGGGAAGGTGAAAGTGCCCACATAAATGAAGCAGAAAAAGGAGTTAAAATCTTCAACCTCAGTTCCCACATACTAACTGCACAAGAACAGAAAGTATTGGAGAAAGGGCTTAAATATGCACCTGCCACTTCAATTAACAAATTTGAAGCATTCATAGATATCAATAAGTTTGTGCGGAAGCTATGCATACAAAAATTATTTTTGACTAAGGAAACAGTAGAAGTAATAGGAACCACAGATATAATAGCAAAGACCCCTTTTAAACCTAGATCAATTTTTTTTCCGGCCCATATGAAGGGAAGTTACATAGATATATTCTGTGAAATGGTTAAAGAAGATTTGCACAACATAAAACCCACGGGCATAAAATTTTATTTAACTTATAAAGAAAGAACAGCATTGAAGAATCTGAGCAAGAATTCAGAAATAACTATTAAGCCTGCAGATAAAGGGGGAGGGGTTGTTGTTATGAATACAGATTGGTATAACAAACAGGTAGAACAGCATGTAGGGGATAAGCTTAATTATGCCAAACTTAGGAGTGATCCCACAGGAAGGATTGTCAAGGAATTACAAGACCTGATTATGAAATACCGAGACAATGGGGTACTAGAGGAGAGAGAAGCGAACTTCCTCTCCAAACCAAACCCAATTATTCCGGCACTATATTTATTACCCAAAATTCATAAAAATGCATCCCATCCCCCAGGCAGACCGATAATATCCGGTATTGATTCTGCAACAGCGAATCTATCGGAATATATCGATTTTTTCTTGCAGCCACTTGTACTGAATAATCCCTCGCATCTAAAGGATACAAAGGACTTCCTTAATTTCCTTGCTGAGGTACAATGGGAAGAGAATATGACTATGGTTACAGCGGACGTGAAGTCGCTGTACTCAATAATAAAATATGATGATGGAATACAATCCATTTCGAAATATTTAAGCAAAAGCACTTTAGATGAACAAACACAAGCCTTCATTATTGAAGGCATACATTTCATTCTTCAAAATAATTATTTTATCTTTAATGGAGAATTTTATATCCAGAAGGTCGGCACCGCCATGGGCACCAGGTTCACTCCCAGTTATGCTAATATTTTCATGGGACAATGGGAGACTGATTATGTATTAAACCAGAACCCATTTGGAGCGAACCTGGTGTCCTGGCGGCGGTACATCGACGACGTCTTTTTCATTTGGAGAGGTGATAGGGAAGTGTTAGAGCAATTTTGCACATATCTTAATACCAATTTATTAAACATAGAGTTGACATTTAATATAGACCAAACGGAAATAAATTTTTTAGATATTACTGTATTTATTGAAGAACAGTCTATACATACTAAAACCTTCACCAAACAGACGGATTCCAGATCATACATAGAATTTGATAGCTGTCATCACGTCAACTGGCTGAACTCCATTCCGCAAGGTCAATTTAAACGCCTCAGAAGAAACTGTACAGATGATAATACATTTAGACAACAGGCCGTTGAGTTTAAAATCAAGGTTTGAAAAAAATGGATACAAAGCAGAATGTGTAGAACGAGCCATACAAGAGGTTGAGAGAATTGACAGGAAGGATCTACTTGAAAAAAAAACACCGAAAAAGAATAGAAAAGAGAATTTTGAGTGGGCTTTTATTACTGGTTTTAGTTCCCAACATAAAATGTTGGAAAAATCATTTAAGAAAAATTGGAAAATTCTACAGAAAGACCCAATATTAAACAAGGTGATTCCAGCCCATCCCGTATTTATATATAAAAAAGCCCCCAATTTGAAAACCAAACTGGTAAGAAGCTACCTCCCACCAACAAAACGAGAAGAAGGGATTACCACTAAGGGCTTCCATAGATGTGGGTCTTGTGTGGGATGTCGAGAAGTTAAACATGATGGGTCAAAAAAACTTGATACTATCTGCATAAATGGAAAGACTTTTAATTGGAGTAATTTTGTAACATGTAATACAAAGAATGTTATTTATTTTATTGAGTGCACGTGTAACCTTTTTTACATAGGGAGAACCTCCAGGGTATTAAAAATCCGGATAGGCGAGCATTGTCGAAATATAAAAAAGGGTTTAGATACCCATGCCCTGTCCAATGATTTTAAAAAGTACCATCAGAGCTCCACAAAAGCTATAGTGAGATTTGCAGGAATGAAAGTGGTTTCAGGTAACCCACGCCAGAGGGATATTGCTACCCTCTTGGCCAAATGTGAGATGCAATGTATATTTGATTTCAACACACTGCATCCACATGGTATCAATAGTGACTTTGAATTAAAATGGTTTTTGTGAAAGCAGGCAACAAGAATGCACTGAAAGAGGAGTGTATTTTATGCATTTAATCACACACTTTTATTCTGATAATTTTTTATGGATCCATTCATGTATTTTTATCATGTTTAATTTCTAAGACCAGGTATAAGGTGTTTGAAGTATGCTGAATTTTTTTTTTAAACAAGAATGAAATGTTTTATGAGTACTGGAAATACATAGGACTAAATGTTATGCTGTTATTAATACCTTTAAGTTTAAACATACCCTTGTGCTAAATGGTAATATACTGCAGTTGTTTGTAGATATCCATGGCAACATGGGACATGACGTTACGCTGTTAAACAGCCTAGACGGAGACCCCGGGGATGACGCGCATCCGGCATCGGCGTCACCTCTCCATGGCAACCGAGACACGTCCGGCATCGGTGTCACTTCTCCATGGCAAACAGGACGCATCCCCAGAGCCGCAAGGAGGAGACCGGCTTCGACGCTCGACGTCACGGACCCGGAAGTGGAGGGCCGTATATCCGGATATGACGCGGTCCCGTGGAGGATCCCGAAAGGGTGATGGACATTTATTGGAACCAATTAAGAAGGGTACTATAAATGGATAGATTTCCGGTCTTTGATGGACAAGGAGTTCAGCCATAGAAACAAGAGACTAAATAGGTAGATTGGCCTGTGATTGGTTGATTAGTATTTTGGAGTACCAATGGGTGTGATTGGTCACTAGGGGTTTATTAAGGACCCCAGGTATAGCAGTGAATTCATACTGCCTTGAGAAAGACCCAAAGCAGGTGGGTCGAAACGCGTTGGTTTCTTTTGGACTCCAGATTCCTGTGGACGAAGGGTGGACTGCGGTCCGGATACCAGATCATTCATCCCAGACTGCTTACCCGGGTGGTTCGTTTGGTGAAATATTCACATGCTTTTTTGAGAGCTAATAGCATTAGTTCTCGGAAACTCTGGTAATTGCACAGCTTTTAAACCATTCTATCTAAGGACTAAAGGGGGTTCCATTTCCAAATTGTTATGTCTTATTTGTATATGTGTATGTAATTAAAAAGTGTCATCTTTGATTTTACTACACATGGTACATTTTTGTTCTCTCCACATGTGCTGACGGCCTAAGGATAGAGGACAGGAGGATTATGAGGACATTCTACATATAAAGGAATGTATCTTACATTATTTTGATCTAACTGGTGTGGCGCCTTTTTCAGCAAATACTGATCTTTTTTTGCCCATCTATTGAATAAATTGTCTTATTGTTTTTGAAAATTTGAAAGTCTGGAGAGTGCTATCATGTCCAATGTCCCAATCTATAACAAGCTTAGCTTTTTGGAGCTTAAACCTATAATTAACACCACCTTTTAGATGGTGTGAGCCAACCATTGTAGACTATAGGCTACAGCAGTGGTTCTCAATCTGTGTGCCGTGGCACCCTGGGTGCCTCAGGGCGCTTGCAGTGGTGCCTTGAACTGGTGGTCCAGGACTAATTAAAATTATTTATGGTCAATGTAATAGGCAAAACCAGTGCTAGTGGCCGTCAATCATAAAATATGTGGACAATCAGAAGTGAATCCTGTCCCTCACCACACAACTGAACCTAAGGAAGATACTGTATATTATAAACACAATTTACGTAATTTAATATTTTTCTAAATTTCTCAATAAGAAACTTTTGACCTAGGGGTGCCGTGAAAAAAATTCTGATCCTCTAGGGCGCCGTGATTTGAAAAAGTTTGGGAACCACTGAGCTAAATGTACAGAAGTATCACTCCCCGATAACTAATGCTTGCACAGGAGTGGCCCGAAGGCTGCACATGCAAATTAAGTAAGCCAAGTCCAAATATGGATGTAAGGTTATAATGTTAGCTGTCATTTTACTTTTTAGCCTTCGCCGGGATGGGCTCTTATCGAAGCGCGTGTTCCAGAATTTCCCCCCATAATATATAGCCCTGAAAAAACATTCCAATTCATGATATGTGATGATAAAAGGGCCCTAGTACATGTAATAATACATACCTCCCAACTGTCTAGATTTT
Source organism: Pseudophryne corroboree (assembly GCF_028390025.1). Taxonomy (NCBI): domain Eukaryota; kingdom Metazoa; phylum Chordata; class Amphibia; order Anura; family Myobatrachidae; genus Pseudophryne; species Pseudophryne corroboree. Next base: position 416,020,888 of record NC_086446.1, on the reverse strand, counting down.
TCGCGGGACAGTCCCGTTTTTTGGGGTCTGTCCTGCTGTCCCTCCCGCCGGCCGCAGTGTCCCGCGGTGTGGGGGGATGGGGGCAGTTGGGAGGCTCCATATCACTCGGTGCTCTGCTCATGTCAGAGCAGAGTAGCGGTGAATAGACGCTCTGCGCAGTGAGGCTGAGGGACTGGGGGCATGGCCAACAGCTCACACTGTGTTGAAAATTGGAGGAGTGGCTCGCAATCTCGTCATCCACGTGAGTACAACAGACCACACCCCTTTTGATCGCTGCAGCAAATTTGTTAGCAGTTGGGCAAAACCATGTGCACTGCAGGGGAGGCAGATATAACATGTGCAGAGAGAGTTAGATTTCTGCTGTGATCAACTCAGAATTACCCCCTTTGTCCGCAAGTTCAGCAGTACCTTAAGTGTGGCCCATAGAGTAGTTTGTAAAAGAATTGCCAAGATGCCAAATTTAAAGAAGGCATTCTAGTTGGACCAGATAATTCAATGAGTTTGCAAAAAAAACAATAAAAATTTAATCTTTTGAGTGGCTTAAAATGCTTTTAAGGAAGTTGTAAAGACGTTATTGGGGAACATCAAAGCTTCCAACTACAGGCTAATAGTGGAAAACATGCTTGGAAAATACCAAGAATTATGTTGTTCACTGAGCTTGAAAGTACGCTTTCTGAACAATGCTTTCCGGAAAACCTTGAGACACTAGTGAGGAGCAAAGAGAAGGATTCCATAAAGGAGATGGAAGGACAATACCAGGGAAGATGGATCCTCAGTATGACGAGAGACTACTGTTGGATGCGGCACAGAGAAGATCTGTATGCAGTGTATACATGAAAAATTACCAAACAAATCTTTGAAAGGGAAGACAAAAAGGCAGTATAAAGACTTAAAAATGTAATATTGTAAAAATTAGTTTTTTGTACATCAGAATATTTTTTATGTTTTTGTAATAACCCCCCCCCCCCATAAAATATAGGTGAATAAGCTATTATGTGAAAAAAAATCATTATTTCTTAGAGGAAATCATAGTTAATTTTAAACTCCAAATACTGTACCTTTGGAATCAGCTAGAGAAATGTAGACAAATTTCAGTCAAATTTTGCAGGCCTGTGTTATGGGTTCGCCCACTTCCCTCTACTATCCCTTGACGTCTTTAAAGTCAAATAATTTTCATATTTTGTATGGATTGGTAAAGGCATCCCTCCAAAGGGAAAGTTGCACAAGAAGGTTTTTTAAAAGCGGGAAAGTTTGATCATGACATGCTCCACTTGGTTGCTTTTACAATGATATTTCGGTTTTATACTACTAATGTACCCACCATTGGTATGCTATTAAAGTTTCCATTGCTTTCAAAGCATTAGAGGGGTAGTGAGTTGAGTCTGGTGGATGAGTTAGGGTGGGTATACATTAGCCCGATGGCCTGGACCATGCCCAATTGCCCGTACACACATATCCAATGTAATGAAGGATAGAACGTCATCTCGTTCCATCCTTTATTACACTGCAGTACATCACAGGCGACATCTTCCGGTTGGCCATGCAGCACGGCAAACCGGAAAATGTTGTCTGCGACCTGCGGGAGCGCACAATCGTGGGTACACACTGCATGGTTTAGATTATTTGTTGTGCCAATACGGCAAATCATCCTGACATTGTGCTAGTGTGTACCCACCCTTAGTGTTTTCCCTTCAAGACACTTATTTATTTTTGCTACTTACTAATGTTCTCATATGTGTAGTGTGTAACGTCAATGCTTTTTTTTACGTATATAATTATTTTTATACAATTAAATATTTAATAAATATTAAAGGGACAATATTTATGTTCTGTTTACTGCACTGTTCTGTACACACTGCACTGTCTTATTGTTTGATGTATATACAGCGATGCCGGTCACATGCGGCCCCTCATTCATTATTATTATTATTATTATTATTATTATTATTATAATTATTATCCTTTATTTATATGGCGCCACAAGGGTTCCACAGCGCCCAATTACAGAGTACATAAACAAATCATCAAAACAGTAAAACAGCAACTTACAGTTGATGACAATATAGAACAAGTACAGGGTAAATAAACAAAGCTACATCAGCAGATGACATTGGAATAAGTATCAGGTGGCAGAAGACTGCTGTATTTGGTGCAGTTGAATATTATTAAAGTAAGAAAAGGGATAAGCACATGAGGGAAAAGGGCCCAACTCGTGAGACCTTACATTCTAAAGGGGAGGGGTAGACAGACAAGGGTGACACAGAGAGGGTACATAGAAAGTGTGGAACAGAGGGTTAGGATGAGATTTGTCTGGGTATGGTGAAGAAGTGGGTCTTGAGAGCCCGTTTAAAGTTTTGTAGAGAGGTGGAGAGTCTGAGGGGGAGAGGTAAGGAATTTCAGAGAAATGGAGCAGCACGTGAAAAATCTTGGAGGTAGGAGTGGGAGGAAATAATCAGTAGGCTGGAGAGTCGGCGTGTATTAGCAGAGCGAAGAGGATGGGTGAGAGTGTAAAGGGAGATAATGTCAGAGATGTAGATGGGAGAGGAGTGGGTGAGGGCTTTGTAAGTGAGCTTGAGAAGCTTGAAATGGATTCTGAAAGGGAAGGGGAGCCAGTGAAGGTCTTGTAAGAGAGGAGAGGTGGACGTAGTGTGTTTGGTGAGGAAAATGAGCCTGCAGCAGCATTGAGGATATATTGGAGTGGAGAGAGGTATTTGTCAGGAATGCCAGTCAGGAGGAGATTACAGTAGTCCAGTCTGGAGAAGACCAGTGAGTGGATAAGAGTCTTAGTAGCATCCTGGGTCAGAAAGGGTCTGATCCTGGAAATATTTTTTAGATGAAAACGGCAGGTTTACAAGAGGTGCTGAATGTGTGGTTTGAAGGAGAGGGAGGAGTCAAGGATTACTCCAAGACAGTGCACTTGGGGGCTAGAGGAGATAGTAGTGCCATCAATAGATAATGAGATTGTAGGAGGTGAGGTTATGTGGGAGGGAGGGAAGATGATCAGCTCGGTCTTAAACATGTTAAGTTTAAGAAAGCGCTGGGACATAAAGTATAATAATAATAATAATACTTAATGGTGACAATAATATTTTTACTTTAATTGTAGTCATGCTAATTATTTATGGAAGGATCAATTATATTGTAAACTGGTGGTGCTACAAGCGTAATTTCCACAATTTGCCTATTTGCAAAATATAGCCACAAAACCTCCTTGTAGCCTTCTCAGAACCAATATTGGCTGAGGTTAACCTAGGACATAAGGCCTGACTATGTAAATGTGTTGGTGGTTTTCACAATTTTTATGGAAATAAATCTCAAACTCCTGATCAAGGGATGGCAGGACAGTTTCCCCCCCAAAATAAGGGCAGCTAGGAGGTTTGGGCTAAAGTGCCCCACCTGGAACGCACTAAAGTGGCAAGAGAGTGTGTAATGTCACAGTGGATTCATTTATCTACCAATTATATTTAAGATAAACTTTGTACTGTTCAAAAAGATCTTACATTGCATTGTGGAACAAATCCAACAAATGTAAGGCATAAATGGAGTTCCTGTAAGAAATTATTATCAGAATCAGATTCACTTTGAAACTGCACATGTAAAACATTACAGACAATGTACTGTTGATGCCATTCTCATCAGTCCTTTGATGTGAAGCACTTGAAAACATCAGTACAATGAGGCAATTCCCTGTAGATCATTTATTGTTTAAAACTTTAAAATCAATTTCAGTTTTTCATGATTGCATATATGCTTAGCTAAATACTACATTTAGTATAAATAATAGTCCTTGCCTAAAAAACAACACAAATACATATCATCAGTATGACGCGTCAGGATCCACAAATCTCTAAATTGTCATGTTACTAAATACAATTCCTTATGACACACTTAAAAAGCCATAAAAAATAATTTCAATGTAATTTTTGTATAAATTAAATCAATGCCCAGAAAGGAAAAAACTCCTCAATGGCAAGTGACTGTAATAGAAAAAATTTCACAGGTTCTTTTGCTTATATACTACAGCCACTTAGAGTGCTATAGCCAGAGTGCATGGTAACAGATTATTATAAAACACTACAGAGAATTTACGGGGGCAATAAGTAAAAAGTAAGTATATATAAATAACTAATTTTGATTTGTGAACCTCCAGTTAGTTGCCAGGCCTGATTATAGTCATCTGTGGCAACCCGAATAAACAGTGTGTATGCCTCTTTAAGAAATGACTAGCAGGTTTGCAGTAGCATAGGGTAGAGTGCTGCACAACAGGAGTAAAAGCCGGGTCTCTGGTCTGATCACATGGTCCAGATGCGAACTGCCGATTGGACAGGGGCAGCCTGGGAGACCAGAGCCTTGTGGGAAGAAGGAGTTGTGGAGTGTGAGAGGAGGTGTTGAGAATGCTTGCTGCACGTGGAGGAGAGTGGGTGCTGAAAGACCAAGTGACAGCCAGTGGCATAGCTACCATAGGTGCAGGGGATGCGGCTGCTATGGGGCCCAGGCTGTCAGAGGGTCCCGGGCCCCACCGCTCACCCTACACCAAGTCAGTAATGCTGAAGCACTCACAACGCTCTGCCTGTGTACAGTATGAGAATTTCTAATTATTTTTAATAAACATTTAAATGCCAGCGTTAATATATACTGCAGACGCAAGGCTCATCTTATTACTATATGCAATAAAAGTGCGCTGAACGTTGCAGCACTATGTCCCTTAAGAGAAAGCAATCAGTCATACACATTGTATGCTGAGGTCCAATGCTCAGAGATATATGTATTTGATATTAAAAGGGTATGCATACAAAATAACATATGTACAGTATATCATTAAGTATAACATGTATAAATATGGTTACAGAGTTACCGTTACAAAATAAGCAGTTGCAGTTACATAAGAATCAGTTACAGCCAATATACATATGCTTAGTTTCAGTGGAATCAGGCAGCCAGTCATCAGGTAGGAGACTTCTGATAAGGGTGTGTGTGAGTGTGTGTGAGTGTGTGTGTGTGTGTGTGTGTGTGTGTGTGTGTGAGAGAGAGCGTATATGCGTGTGAGAGTGAATGAGAATGAGAATGTATCAGAGAGTGAGTGAGTGCTGCCTGATCCTGGGTCCCTATTCTTATACAGTAAAATAATGGGTGTATACAATGGTGAGTTTCATCTTTTTCCATTGGTCCAGAGGCCAGACCTCTCAAGAACTCAACGGCTCATAGGTCAGTGTGAGGGCTTTTGTCCTATGTTGCAAACACATGTGTTTGCCCCCAAGGCCATGCTGTGAGGCCAGTTTCAAGTCTCAGGTAGTCCTCTGTATTCATACATTTGGTCATAACTAATCATTGTAATGTGCTACAATCTACCCATAGCTATTAAATTAATCCACACATTCTCCTGATCATTTTGACACTAAGCATGATATAATTAACTTGTTCTGTTCCAATAATACATATATATCTGATGTTACACTCTATTATATAAATACAATATAATGTCTGGTGCTGGACATGTTTTGTCTATGTGTAATTTATGTGTTGTATGAAATATGTGTAGAATATAACTTTGTGGCTTCTCTGTGCGGATGCGTATGCTACAGTATATCCTGTGCACGCTGCGTGTATGCGCACGAACAGAGACCTCTCTATTTGGAGTTTGTATGTTGTGTGTGTATGTAATATTTTTGACTTCGACAAGTATGTATGTTCTGTAGCAGAACACAGAGAGGAGAAGCCGCTACCATATGAGCAGCGGATGAGAGAGACCGCGGTGACACAGGAGCCAGTGCTGGAGTAATGGGTAGGTAGCAGACAACACCTTGTTTCCGCCACTGCCGGGTGTCTGGCTGCTGGGCACTGCGCACCTCCTCCCCGGGACACAGTAGTAGCTCCTCCCACCATGGGGGCCCTGGTCCGTGACCAGGGCCAGCTGACCCATTACGTGAAGTACGCGGTCACGTACGGCATACAGCTGTAAGAGCACCATCCTCCACCACCAGAGGCGTATCTAGGGTAGGACGAGTGGGGCATGTGCCCTGGGCGCCTTGGCAGGCCCAGGAGAGGGGGGCGGCGGCCAGGGCATCATGCCCCACTCGCCCCCGTCACGCCGAAAGCCGAAATGTGAGGGGAGGAGAGCGCACCATCTCTCCCTCCCCTCACCGCCACTGAAAGCCCCAGCAGCGCTGCCAGCAGCGCTGCTGTGTCCAGCCTCTGGTGGCGTTAGCCAATCAGAGCTTGCGGACCGGCTCCTGATTGGCTGCCGGTCCGCGAGCTCTGATTGGCTAGCGAATCGGCGCCACACAGCCGCCGGAGACCTGTCCTGGAGCGGTGAGGGGAAGGAGAGGCGCTCTCCTCCCCTCACATAGAACAAGTGGCGCCGGTGACTCGGTAAGTGACCGGGGGGGGGGGGAGAAGGGGGGGAGAGAGAGAGAGCACAGTGGGGCATGTAACTGGCACAGTGGGGCATGTAACTGGCACAGTGGGGCATGTATCAGGCACAGTGTGGGGCATGTATCTGGCACAGTGAGGTATGTAACTGGCACAGTGGGGCATGTATCTGGCACAGTGGGGCATGTATCCGGCACTGTGGGGCAATGTAACTGGCACTGTGGGGCATGTAACTGGCACTGTGGGGCATTGTATCTGGCACTGTGGGGCAATGTAACTGGCACTGTGGGGCATTGTATCTGGCACTGTGGGACAAGGTAACTGGCACTGTGGGGCATGTAACTGGCACAGTGGGGCATGTATCAGGCACAATGTGGGGCATGTATCTGGCACTGTGGGTCAATGTAACTGGCACTGTGGGGCAATGTAACTGGCACTGTGGGGCATGTAACTGGCACTGTGGGTCATGTATCTGGCACTGTGGGGCATGTATCCGGCACTGTGGGGCATGTATTTGGCACTGTGGGGCATTGTATCTGGCACTGTGAGGCAATGCAACTGGCACTGTGGGGCATGTATCTGGCACTGTGGGGCATTGTATCTGGCACTGTGGGGCAATGTAACTGGCACTGTGGGGCATTGTAACTGGCACTGTGGCGCAATGCAACTGGCACTGTGGGGCATGTATCCGGCACTGTGGGGCATTGTATCTGGCACTGTGGGGCATTGTAACTGGCACTGTGGGGCATTGTATCTGGCACTGTGGGGCAATGTAACTGGCACTGTGGGGCATGTATCCGGCACTGTGGGGCATTGTATCTGGCACTGTGGGGCAATGTAACTGGCACTGTGGGGCATGTATCTGGCACTGTGGGGCATGTATCTGGCACAGTGGGGCAATGTAACTGGCACTGTGGGGCATGTAACTGGCACTGTGGGGCATGTATATGGCACTGTGGGGCATTGTATCTGGCACTGTGGGGCAATGTAACTGGCACTGTGGGGCATGTATCTGTTACTGTGGGGCATTGTATCTGGCACTGTGGGGCAATGTAATTGGCACTGTGGGGCATTGTATCTGGCACTGTGGGGCAATGTAACTGGCACTGTGGGGCATGTATCTGGCACTGTGGGGCATTGTATCTGGCACTGTGGGACAATGTAACTGGCACTGTGGGGCATGTATCCGGTACTGTGGGGCATTGTATCTGGCACTGGGGGGCAATGCAATTGGCACTGTGGGGCATGTATCCGGCACTGTGGGGCACTGTATCTGGCACTGTGGGGCAATGTAACTGGCACTGTGCGGCATTGTATCTGGCACTGTGGGGCAATGTAACTGGCACTGTGGGGCATGTATCCGGCACTGTGGGGCATTGTATCTGGCACTGGGGGGCAATGTAACTGGCACTGTGGGGCATTGTATCTGGCACTGTGGGGCAATGTAACTGGCACTGTGGGGCATTGTATCTGGCACTGTGGGGCATTGTATCTGGCACTGTGGGGCAATGTAACTGGCACTGTGGGCCATTTTCAGTGGTCACACCCCTTCTGGAGCGTGGCCACACCCCTTCTGGGGTGTGGCCATGCCCATTTTTTCGCCGTCAGCGCGCCTTCGGCGCGCGCACATGCTTCTATTGCTATGTTTTTTTTTTTTTTTGGGGGGGGCATTTTACATCTTGCCCTGGGCTCCAAAAACGCTAGCTACGCCTCTGTCCACCACCTGTTTCAACTGTTTAATCGCACCTGATCTCTCGTCTAAAGTGACATGAGATCGCAGGGTGATCAGTTGTCCCCACTTATCATGCTGATGTGCCCATTAGAGCAAAGCACCTAAACCCGACTAAACTAATGGGCGCAAGCGTGAAAATATTTGTTTGGGTGCCCAAATAGGTCTCTTTTACGTGCAGTTTAGTGCGTCACCCATAGGGGTAGTGAGCTGAAATTAACTTCTCGCGCCCATCGGCAGCAACATTAGAATAGCTGCCGACGGGCACTAGCGAGTGTGGGGACCAGCAATAAGATTTGAATTTCCCCCATAGGATGTCCAAATTCACCCAAAGTAGTAATTTGTAATAAAAAAAATGGGAATGACCTTGGGGCATTGAGTGCTATGTATCACACTATGTATCTCTCTCTGAGACTGTCTTTCCATGATACTATCCTTCTCTCTCTCCCTGGTACTGTCGATCTCTCCCTCTCTGACACCATCTCCTCTCTCTCTCTCTTTCTCTCTCTCTCTGATAGTGTCCGACCTTCTCTCCCTAACTCTGCCACTCTCTCCCCCTCTCTCTGTCTGACACTATCACTCTCTCACCCTCTCTGACAGTCTCTCCCTGACACTTTCTCTCTCTCCCTCCCTGACACCCTAACTCTCTCTCCCTGATGCCCCCCCCCCCACTCATCCCTTTCTCTCACTTTTTCCCTGACACCCTCTCTCTCGCTCCTGTCTCTTTTTCTCATTCCCTCTTTTTCCATGAAGCTTTCTCTCTGACCTCCCTCTTTTTCTTGCACCTCTCGTTCTCTCTCTCTCCCAGACACCCACTGTGAGTGTCTCTCTCTCTCTCTCTCTCTCTCTCTCACTCCCCTCACTCTCTCTCCTGCTCCCATAAGGGGCATTGTAGTGAGGGGGCCCTTTCAAGATTTTGCTATTGGGCCCCCAAAGTTCTAGTTACGCCCCTGGTGACAGCCAAAGGACGCTGGGCAGTGAGAGCATCGCTGCAGAGTGCAAGCAGCGGGGTGCTGCTGGAGAGACAAGTGCCGGGTGAGTGGGTGTTGAGACGCCGCAGCTGGGGACCAGACACCACCAGGCCTAAGTAGAGACACAGATGTCGCAGCCATCTTGGAACTGAGAGGATCCATTAAGGTCTGGCCTAGCAAGTGAAAACCTCCACTTAAGAGGGACTGAATGAGTACACAAGTGAATAAATAACTACAGCCATGGGCAAGCTTGATTCCCATATTAAGGGACCCCTATCCCCATCTGTGCAAGTAAAGGGTGTGGACGGCATCACACCACATTCCCTAAGTTAAACAATGAAACACCAGATTCCGCAAGCTAAGCACTGCAAGCAGATTATTGAGGCTACCCTCTTCCCCTTCCACATTGTGACTGTGAGAATTATTGAGACTGAGTTATGGTGTCAGCACAAATATAGACATTATTTGAAAAACTGAGTTTGTGACAATTTTGAATACAGCCCTGTAAACAGGTAAGAGACAGAGAAAGTGGGCCTAATTCAGACCTGATCACAGCAGCAAAATTGTTCTCTAATGGGGAAAAGCATGTCCACTGCGGGGAGAGCAGATATGACATGTGCAGAAAAATTTAGATTTGAGTGGGTTATTTTGTTTTTGTGCAGGGTAAATACTGGATGCTTTATTTTTACACTGGAATTTAGATTTCAGTTTAAACACACCCCACCCAAATCTAACTCTCTTTGCACATGTTATATTTGCCTCACCTGCAGTGCACATGTTTCCCATTAGAGAACAATTGCGCTGCTGCAATCAGGTCTGAATTAGGCCCAGAGTTTGTTCATTTGGAAAGACCTCCATTACTAATACCCCTTTCACACCAGAAATGCAGGGACAAAACCCGGGAATTCTGCCACGGGCTCATGCAGGGACATTCCCGGGTTGGCACCATTCACACCAGCATTTTTTGCCAAGACATCCCGGGTCTGCACCTTTCATACTGAACCCGGGATGGTCCTGCATTTTCTGAAAATGGGCGTCTCAGAAAAACCACAAGACCAGGAAGTGCCCTGAATAGCCAATCAGCATCAGCAGAGGCAACTCGGGAAGGTGGGACATGTCCCTGCACTAATCACACTGTCCAGGGTCCAGGGACGATCCCGGGACCAACCCTGGTCGATTGCAGGGTTGAAATGCAGGGACAGAAATCCCGGGTTTTTGTCCCTGTACCCTTTCACACCAAGAACACTGAACTAATCCCCTCTTGCGCTGCAAATAGTATGATATGGCTCAAAGTTCAATAAGGACAAATGGATAAATTCATATATTCTATATATTTTTTAATAATACATATAAATATATATATATATATATATATATATATATATATATACACTTTACAATGAACTATTAGACCAGTCAAATAAAATCACTAACAAATATATTACCTAGCTATAGGAGGTGGATCTCAGGTAAACTCTGTGCACAGAGTATTTTTAAAAATAAAAATCAGTCCATGTATTGGATTAAAAAATCAATTGACCAACTATAATTCGCACCCATGTAGTGGATAACATATTTAAACGTGGTTATGTACTGGAATTCCTCAATATGTTACCACTTAACCAGGAAGATAGTATTGTGCAGAATAACCGCTCCACACTGGAGCCTTACGTGTAGCTTGCACCAGTGGTTGTATCACGGGAGAGTCCAATGACAGGAGAGACGGTCTCGGGCTGCGGGAACGGCGCTTCACTGGCGCCTGCTGTGCTGATAGTTTACCCGACTTCCAAGCTGCGGGAACGGCGCTTCACTGGCGCCTGCTGTGCTGATTGTTTACCCGACTTCCAGGCTCTCTGAGTACACGTCTCCAAGTGCCGTATGCAGACACCTCAGTCACGGTTGTATTCCGCCAATCTCCGTTTGATCCACGAATAGTACCGCTGGATGGTGGTATATTGTAGGGGTGCAAATAAGCTGGTACAAGGGTCCAAAGGTCTACTTCTGACGCGTTTCGCTCCTCTTATGGGGGCTTCCTCAAAGAAGGGTGGTCCAGACACAGTGAACACATCAAGCCCTGAGAAAGAGGTTATACACCTCGAAACGCGTTGACTATTGGACATCTACACGTTTGGCTATTGGACATCCACACTTCCGGATCCAGGACGTTTGCGGATAGACTTCCACTGGTAAGCTTAGGAGCCAGAGCAGGGTGAAGTCTGGACCACCCTGCCGTATATACCACCTGCGGCTCCTTTGCTAGCCTATGGGTACGATTTCATTCTGAGTTTGGGACATTTGTCCTTAGAAATATTTTATGCATGTTTGTTTTATCTCATTGTATTAAATGTATTGTCATTTTTTTATATAATTGGATGACATTCATTTTGAGATATTTACTGATTATACGGGTTAAAAAAGTGAATCATCAGTAATTACTTCTGCACCCAGCCACTGAAAGGGGGCGCCCAGGTCACTCTATCATACATTCTCATATCTGTTTCATTTGGGGGTAAGGGAAACCCCTCAGTGTGTCCAAGGCAGCACCAAAAAACTTTCAGCGCCCAACGAGTTACTCCAAATTCCATATTTGCACCCCCTAAGTGACTGCTCCCCAACCTCTGAGGCTTGCATCTGTGGTTAGCGGAATCCAGTTCTGAATTCCGAACCGCCGACCTTCGATGAGGTGAGAAGTCTGTAGCCACCACAGAAGGGAGATCCTGGCTTTTGGCGACAGACTGATCCTCTGGTGCATGTGAAGATGCGATACGGACATTTGTTCAACAGATCGAGCTAGAAGGGTCTTGCATGAAACCTTCTGTATTGAAGAGCCTCGTAGGAGGCGACCATTTTCCCCAGAAGGTGAATGTATAGATGCACCGATATCCGGGTTGGCTTCAGGACATCCAGAACCATCGACTGGATTACTAATGCCTTTTCCAACGGAAGGAGCACCTTCTGCGACTCCGGATCCAGTTTCATTCCCAGGAATGGGAGCCTCCATGTTGGCTCTAGGTGAGATTTCGGAACATTCAGAATCCACCCATGATCCTGGAGAAGTTTGGTTGAGAGAGCAATGCTGTCCAGCAACCTTTCCCTGGACGGTGCTTTTATCAGGAGATCGTCCAGGTACGGAATTATGTTCACTCCCTGTTTGCGGAGTAGAAACATCATCTCTGCCATCACCTTGGTGAACACCCTCGGTGCCATGGAGAGGCCAAATGGCAGGGCCTTGAACTGGTAGTGACAGTCCTGCAGTGCAAACTGTAGATAAGACTGATGAGGCGGCCAGATCGGAATGTGAAGGTACGCATCCTTGATATCCAGAGATAATAGGAATTCCCCCTCCTCCAGACCTGAGATAACCGCTCTCAGAGACTCCATCTTGAATGTGAACACTCGCAAGTACGGGTTCAACGCCTTGAGGTTCAAAATTGGTCTTACTGAACCGTTTGGTTTCGGTACTACAAGCAAGTTGGAATATTACCCCTTGTTTTGTTGATGAGGTGGAACTGGAACAATGATGTGAGTCTGTACCAGTTTGTGGATGGCATGTTGTAAAGTTATACTTGCCTCTTGTGAAACTGGCAAGCCTAATTTGAGGAATTTGTGAGGTGGGAGCTCTTGGAACTCCATTCTGTAGCCCTGGGAAACAAGATTTATGACCCAGGGATCCTGGCACGATTTTGACCAGATATGACTGAAGAATTGTAGGCAAGCTTCCACCTGACAGCCGTCCAGGCATTGCAGTCCACCGTCATGCTGAAGTCTTTGAGAAAGCAGAGCTTGAGCTCTGTTCCTGAGCACCTGCAGTTGCTGGTTAGCGTGGTTTACCTCTGGCGCCGCTGGAGGACGTAGAAGCACCTCTGGATTTGCCCTTGAACTTGGCTGTCCAAAAGGACTGTAACTTAGAAGCTGAATAAGTCTTCTTGGTTGTGGGGCTGCAGAAGGAAGATACGTAGACTTACCTGCAATAGCTGTGGTGATCCATTTGTGATCCATTTGTCTAATTCATCTCCTGTGAATGGTAGGCCTTCCACACCTATCCTGGAATCCGCGTCAGCAGTCCACTGGCGTAGCCACAAGCCTCTGCGTGCCAACACTGCCATAGCGGTGGTGCATCCATTAAGCACTCCTATTTCCTTTATGGCTTCCACCATAAAGTTCGCAGAATCCTGTATATGCTGCAGGAGTAAGACAACATCCCTCCTGGATAAGGAATCTAACCCCTCAATTAGGTTACCTGACCATTTTGCAATAGCTTTAGTAAACCACGCACATGCAATAGTGGGTCTTTGGGCCACCCCAGCAGCTGTGTACAATGATTTGAGTAATACGATTTTACATGACAGCCTAGAGACTGATGCGTTCACTATCGGTGGATTTTCCCATTTTTTCCTATCCTCCAGGGGAAAAGGAAAAGATGAGAGCAACCTTTTAGGGATCTGAAACTTCTTATCAGGATTAACCCAAGGTTCTTCAAACAGGGTATTTAATTCCTTTGACGCCGGAAAAGTGACCGAGGACTTCTTTTTTACATTAAAATAAGATTCCTCACACACTCTGACACCTTATAAGGAATAGGCAGAACATCTCTGATAGCCTCTATAAAAGTCTCTATTCCCTGTGACAGAGCTGCATCCCCTCCCCCCCTCTGAGTCCACCTCCCCCTCCTCCATGTCTGACCTGTCAGCGTCAGAGTCAGACTGCAGGATATGGGCCAGAGATCGCATTTGCGGACAAATGGGAGGTGATTGAGACGCTGCCTTGGGGACTGAGTCTCTTCATAAACTCATTCACAGTCTGTTTTAAGTATTGCGTCTCTTTCTCATTGTAGGACAATTTTGTAGAAAGAGTTGAGATCATTCCCTTTAGAGAATTAACCCATTCTGGTTCAGCCCCGCCAGTCTGTGAACCCCGAGTACCCAGTAGTGAGGCCCCTGGTGAAGAAGAACAATCTGCGGTATCAGACACACACTCTTTGCCTGACATAATGTAATGTGACAGCACACACACACACACAGAGGAAAGGTTAAACACAATTAACCCACAAAGAGCCCTTCAGGTTAGACACAGAGATATTTGGAGCCAGCCCCCACCACGTGCTTATCGCTAATGCCAAGCTTAGCCGGGTCGCAGACTAAGTACCTTGATAGGGGACTAAGGTGGTCATTCCGAGTCATTCCGAGTTGATCGCTCGCTAGCAGTTTTTTGCAACAGTGCAAACGCTATGCCGCCTCCCACGGGGAGTGTATTTTAGTTTAGAAAAAGTGCGAACGAAAGGATCGCAACGCGGCGGCAAACTTTTTTTGTGCAGTTTTAGAGTAGCTCCAGACCTACTCAGCGCTTGCGATCACTTCAGACTGTACAGTTCCTGTTTTGACGTCACGAACATGTCCTGCATTCGCCCAGCCACGCCTGCTTTTTTCTTGGCACGCCTGCGTTTTTACGAATACTTCCTGAAAATGGTCAGTTGACACCCAGAAAGGCCCACTTCTTGTCAATCACTCTGCGGCCAGCAGTGCGACTGGAAAGCTTTGCTAGACCTTGTGTGAAACTACATCGATCGTTGCAATTGTACGACGCGCGTGCGCATTGTGCCGCATGCGCAGAAGTGCCATTTTTTTGCTTCATCGCTGCACAGTGAACGAATGCAGCTAACGATCAACTCGGAATGACCACCTTAGTACACTAGTAATCGATCCCCCCCTGCTATGACCCCCTGGTACCGCTGAGGTAGTTTGGAGTCACACTGGAGGAGCTGCGCGTCCCTCTCCTGTCAGCGTCTGTGTCCACTGCAGAGGGAAAATGGCGCTGGTGAGCTGCCGGATCCTCTCATAGTGAAGCCCTGCCCCTTCAATGGCATGCAGTCTTCCCATTTTTTTTATACTGGCTGAGGAATCTGGTGCTTAAAATGGGGAGAACCGTTTTAAAGCTGTTGTGCCAGTATGGGTACTGTGTACAGTGTACGGGGTGTACGCAGTTGTGTACTGTGTCCGGAGATGCATTCCACCCCGTTTAGAAGCCGTGCATCTCCATACCCTCATGCCGCCATAATGGCCGGCGCCTTGCTAGCCGAAACGCCGGCTCAGTACTCACCACTCTTCATTCTTCTGACTCTGTTTGGGGTGGCGGCGTGCTGCGGGACTGATGGGCTGGCAAATAGGTCCCTCAGGAGCTCAGTGTCCTGTCAGCGGGGAACGGGACCATTAACACTTCAAGAGGTTGCCCCCCCCCCCCCTGAGTCCCGCGAAGCAGGCAGGCTGGTGCCATCCAGCCCTGCCTGAAAATAACAAACATAAAATAAATGTAGAAAACTCTTCAGGAGCTTCCTTCAGCGTGACCCGCTCCTCCGGGCTCCTCCGGGCACATTTTCTAAACTGAGTCTGGTAGGAGGGGCATAGAGGGAGGAGCCAGCCCACACTATCAAATTCTTAAAGTGCCCATGGCTCCTAGTTGAGCCATCTATACCCCATGGTACTAAATGGACCCCAGTATCCTCTAGGACGTAAGAGAAAAACAAGAGAAATTTCTGTGACTTAATGACTGTAAATCATCCAAGATGCAGATAGTGCAAGTTTGTAACTTGCTCTGAACTGCATCTCCACCTAAGTGTAGGGAATGTAAGATATTTCTGAATCTGCAAACATACATTACCATATGCACTTTTTATGCGCATGATACGGAAATACATATTTAAAAAAAATATAGTATACATGTCCAACTCTACGTACAGTATACCGCTTTGTGCTTAGTTTTAGATTAAACTCAGGTGTAACATGAAATCTAGGCAATTACTATGTAGATCCAGCAATCAGGACTGCCATCAGAAATTTTGAGGCTCAGTACAAATGAAAAGGGCAGAACCCCCCACCTCCTCAGTTCCTCCCTCCATAAGGCCTGGTTGGTCATCCGTTCAGCCATGACTCTACTGATTGGATGAGGGGGCAGAGGCACATATATGGGACGGGTCAAAGGCAGGGACGGACTAGGGCTTGTTTTTGGACCTGGCATTTGGCGCATGCGCGCATGACACAGGGGCGCACACATGTCGCGTGGGGAGGGGGGCACGGAAATGGCTCACGGGGGAGTGCCGAGAGTCAAGTGGGTGTGGATTAGCGGCACGCCCACATATTCCTAAACAGATAGGGAGCAGACAGAGGCACATATATATGAACAGAGGCACAGAAAGGCACCAGATATAAAGGAAGCAGAGACACAGACGTGGGGGAGACACAGAAATGAGGAGGGGGCACAGACAGATTTTGGGGGAATAGAGACACAGATACGGGGGAAGGACAGGGACACAGCTATGGAGGGAGCAGAGACAAAGATATGATGGGGGGCAGGTGGAGCAACTATGGATGCAGAGATGAAGGAGGGAGGCTTATTTGTTGATGGGGAAACCTGCCAGTGAGAGGGCGGCCAAGCACTTCTAACCTCATAATCTGCCTCTGCTGCAGGTACTTCTGATTCACAGTATGCTGCTGCAGCGCGGACTGGAGAGTTAATTAATGGATGACTCATTGCACAGTTTAGCTGAGTCATTCATATCACTCTCCAACTGACCTTTGGTTTGTGTTAGGGTGATTAGTTAGCAATTAACTCTGCCGGCTGATGGGCCCCTACAGCTGCCAGGGTCCGGGTAGTCCCCACCCTTATAGCGGCCCTGCCATCAATATAAGTAGAAATTCAAACTAACATATAGAAGTAGTTGCGACAGTTGTCAAATTTCTTTTGCCTACCTTTCTGCAGTGCAAATTACATGGGGTGTGGTATAATAGATAGACAGTGTCTAGTTAGAGAGTAAATAGATAGATACCACATGTTAGACAGTCAAAAGGTCGACAAGGTCAAAAGGTCTACATGAAAATGGTTGAAATAAAAAAAACTTACCGACACCATTTTTTGGGATTTTTGGGGTCTGTGTGGATAGTTTTGTCATCTGGGACCCCTAATTGTAGAAAGGCATACCCTCGCGGGGCTCACTTTGCTCACCCCACTTCAGGCTCGGTGGCTCGCTGCGCTCATCACAAGGTTTAGAACCAGCTCTATGCCTACATGGATAGAGAAGGTATGAAATAGTCCAAAAACATGTACATTTTTTAAACACTCCATGTCTACCTTTTTTATGTCGACCATGTTCATGTCAACCTTTTGACCCTGTCGACCTTTTGACCCTTTCGGCCTTTTAACCCTGTCGACCTTATATCTGTTTAACTTATAGGGCCAAATGTAATAGAGTGAGAGTTTCAGAAAGTGAGAGATTTAGTAAGGTTTTGTAGTTTTTTTTTAAAATGGCAATCATTTACACAGCAAGATCAACCTGGTTTTGCAGTGTAAATGATTGCCACTTTAAAAACAACTGAAAAACCTTACCAAATCTCTCACTTTCTGAAACTCTCACTCTATTACATTTGGCCCATGGTGTCTATCTATTGACTGTCTAACTTGACACTGTCTATCTATCATCCGGATACCAATTACATGCTATAAGATCAAAAACAATGTACAGTATATAATTATAAGTTTATATTAGGAATCACAAAGAAAATGAACCTTTCCCTGACTGAAATATTAATAGTTTGGATTAAAAAACAAACAAACAAACAAACAAACAAACAAACAAACAAACAAACAAACAAAGAGAACAAATAAATAGCCCACAGCTGCAAGGGACAGGCTTCATGTACAAAGCACACTGCTGTAATTTAAGAATCTTTGTATGGCACAGGTTTAAAGGGCAGACTAAATGGACCAAGAGGTCCTTATCTGCTGTAAAATTCTCTGTTTCTATGGGTTACACTTTCAAAACACTTATTTTACTTTATTTTTCTTTGATCAGTGCACAGTAAATCCTATAAATGAGAATCATGTTTGCGAATATAGGCCCTCATTCCGAGTTGATCGGTCGCAAGGCGAATTTAGCAGAGTTACACACGCTAAGCCGCCGCCTACTGGGAGTGTATCTTAGCATCTTAAAATTGCGACCGATGTATTCGCAATATTGCGATCACAAACTACTTAGCAGTTTTAGAGTAGCTCCACACTTACTCTGCCTGTGCGATCAGTTCAGTGCTTGTCGTTCCTGGTTTGACGTCACAAACACACCCAGCGTTCGCCCAACCACTCCCCCGTTTCTCCGGCCACTCCTGCGTTTTTTCCGGAAACGGTAGCGTTTTCAGCCACACGCCCATAAAACGCCGTGTTTCCGCCCAGTAACACCCATTTCCTGTCAATCACATTACGATCGCCGGAGCGATGAAAAAGCCGTGAGTAAAAATACTTTCTTCATAGCAAAGATACTTGGCGCAGTCGCAGTGCGAATATTGCGCATGCGCACTAAGCGGAATTTCACTGCGATGCGAAGAAAAATACAGAGCGAACGACTCGGAATGAGGGCCATAATACAAGACAGGTCTCTATGAAGGGATTTATGACAAGTTTATTTGCTATTTGTTGAAAAACTTTTCAGCGCATATTTTTAATCTGTTTACCATCTCCTGTTAGTTCATGATAAATTACTTTGGGGCTAAGTCAGAGATGGGGCCTTATTCAGTAAGGCACACTAATGCAATGTGATCGCATCATGCAAATTAGCAGCCCAGTGCGCAAGCGCAGGGACCACTCTGCGCGAGTGCGGGCCAGCAAATGCGATTGTGATGAAATGTGCAAGATCAGCCTACTCTTCCGGGGTTGCAAGGGACTACCCAAAAAAACAGGAGTCTCCAGCAACTTCCGGGAGAGTAGGCAAGTATGCTTTTAAGTAGTGATGTGCACCGGAAATTTTTCGGGTTTTGTGTTTTGGTTTTGGGTTCGGTTCCGCGGCCGTGTTTTGGGTTCGAACGCGTTTTGGCAAAACTTCACCGAATTTTTTTTGTCGGATTCGGGTGTTTTTTTAAAAAAACCCTAAAAAACTGCTTAAATCATAGAATTTGGGGGTCATTTTGATCCCAAAGTATTATTAACCTCAATAACCATAATTTCCACTCATTTTCAGTCTATTCTGAACAGCTCACACCTCACAATATTATTTTTAGTCCTAAAATTTGCACCGAGGTCGCTGGATGACTAAGCTCAGCGACCCAAGTGGCCGACACAAACACCTGGCCCATCTAGGAGTGGCACTGCAGTGTCAGACAGGATGGCCCTTCCAAAAAACACTCCCCAAACAGCACATGATGCAAAGAAAAAAAGAGGCGCAATGAGGTAGCTGTGTGAGTAAGCTAAGCGACCCTAGTGGCCGACACAAACACCTGGCCCATCTAGGAGTGGCACTGCAGTGTCACGCAGGATGGCCCTTCCAAAAAACACTCCCCAAACAGCACATGACGCAAAGAAAAAAAGAGGCGCAATGAGGTAGCTGTGTGACTAAGCTCAGCGACCCAAGTGGCCGACACAAACACCTGGCCCATCTAGGAGTGGCACTGCAGTGTCAGGCAGGATGGCCCTTCCAAAAAATACTCCCCAAACAGCACATGACGCAAAGAAGAAAAAAAAGAGGCGCAATGAGGTAGCTGTGTGACTAAGCTCAGCGACCCTAGTGGCCGACACAAACACCTGGCCCATCTAGGAGTGGCACTGCAGTGTCAGGCAGGATGGCCCTTCCAAAAAACACTCCCCAAACAGCACATGACGCAAAGAAAAAAAGAGGCGCAATGAGGTAGCTGTGTGACTAAGCTCAGCGACCCAAGTGGCCGACACAAACACCTGGCCCATCTAGGAGTGGCACTGCAGTGTCAGGCAGGATGGCCCTTCCAAAAAATACTCCCCAAACAGCACATGACGCAAAGAAGAAAAAAAAGAGGCGCAATGAGGTAGCTGTGTGAGTAAGCTCAGCGACCCTAGTGGCCGACACAAACACCTGGCCCATCTAGGAGTGGCACTGCAGTGTCACGCAGGATGGCCCTTCAAAAAAACACTCCCCAAACAGCACATGACGCAAAGAAAAAAAGAGGCGCAATGAGGTAGCTGTGTGAGTAAGCTAAGCGACCCTAGTGGCCGACACAAACACCTGGCCCATCTAGGAGTGGCACTGCAGTGTCACGCAGGATGGCCCTTCAAAAAAACACTCCCCAAACAGCACATGACGCAAAGAAAAAAAGAGGCGCAATGAGGTAGCTGTGTGAGTAAGCTAAGCGACCCTAGTGGCCGACACAAACACCTGGCCCATCTAGGAGTGGCACTGCAGTGTCACGCAGGATGGCCCTTCAAAAAAACACTCCCCAAACAGCACATGACGCAAAGAAAAAAAGAGGCGCAATGAGGTAGCTGTGTGACTAAGCTCAGCGACCCAAGTGGCCGACACAAACACCTGGCCCATCTAGCAGTGGCACTGCAGTGTCAGGCAGGATGGCCCTTCCAAAAAAATACTCCCCAAACAGCACACGACGCAAAGAAAAAAAGAGGCGCAATGAGGTAGCTGTGTGAGTAAGCTAAGCGACCCTAGTGGCCGACACAAACACCTGGCCCATCTAGGAGTGGCACTGCAGTGTCACGCAGGCTGGCCCTTCCAAAAAACACTCCCCAAACAGCACATGACGCAAAGAAAAATGAAAGAAAAAAGAGGTGCAAGATGGAATTGTCCTTGGGCCCTCCCACCCACCCTTATGTTGTATAAACAGGACATGCACACTTTAACCAACCCATCATTTCAGTGACAGGGTCTGCCACACGACTGTGACTGAAATGACGGGTTGGTTTGGACCCCCACCAAAAAAGAAGCAATTAATCTCTCCTTGCACAAACTGGCTCTACAGAGGCAAGATGTCCACCTCATCATCATCCTCCGATTCATCACCGTGTACATCCCCCTCCTCACAGATTATCAATTCGTCTCCACTGGAATCCACCATCACAGGTCCCTGTGTACTTTGTGGAGGCAATTGCTGCTGGTGAATGTCTCCATGGAGGAATTGATTATAATTAATTTTAATGAACATCATCTTCTCCACATTTTCTGGAAGTAACCTCGTACGCCGATTGCTGACAAGGTGAGCGGCGGCACTAAACACTCTTTCGGAGTACACACTTGTGGGAGGGCAACTTAGGTAGAATAAAGCCAGTTTGTGCAAGGGCCTCCAAATTGCCTCTTTTTCCTGCCAGTATACGTACGGACTGTCTGACGTGCCTACTTGGATGCGGTCACTCATATAATCCTCCACCATTCTTTCAATGGGGAGAGAATCATATGCAGTGACAGTAGACGACATGTCCGTAATCGTTGGCAGGTCCTTCAGTCCGGACCAGATGTCAGCATCAGCAGTCGCTCCAGACTGCCCTGCATCACCGCCAGCGGATGGGCTCGGAATTCTGAGCCTTTTCCTCGCACCCCCAGTTGCGGGAGAATGTGAAGGAGGAGATGTTGACAGGTCGCGTTCCGCTTGACTTGACAATTTTCTCACCAGCAGTTCTTTGAACCCCTGCAGACTTGTGTCTGCCGGAAAGAGAGATCCAAGGTAGGTTTTAAATCTAGGATCGAGCACGGTGGCCAAAATGTAGTGCTCTGATTTCAACAGATTGACCACCCGTGAATCCTTGTTAAGCGAATTAAGGGCTCAATCCACAAGTCCCACATGCCTAGCGGAATCGCTCTGTGTTAGCTCCTCCTTCAATGTCTCCAGCTTCTTCTGCAAAAGCCTGATGAGGGGAATGACCTGACTCAGGCTGGCAGTGTCTGAACTGACTTCACGTGTGGCAAGTTCAAAAGGTTGCAGAACCTTGCACAACGTTGAAATCATTCTCCACTGCGCTTGAGACAGGTGCATTCCACCTCCTATATCGTGCTCAGTTGTATAGGCTTGAATGGCCTTTTGCTGCTCCTCCAACCTCTGAAGCATATAGAGGGTTGAATTCCACCTCGTTACCACTTCTTGCTTCAGATGATGGCAGGGCAGGTTCAGGCGTTTTTGGTGTTGCTCCAGTCTTCTGTACGTGGTGCCTGTACGCCGAAAGTGTCCCGCAATTCTTCTGGCCACCGACAGCATCTCTTGCACGCCCCTCTCGTTTTTTAAATAATTCTGCACCACCAAATTCAAGGTATGTGCAAAACATGGGACGTGCTGGAATTTGCCCATATTTAATGCACACACAATATTGCTGGCGTTGTCCGATGCCACAAATCCACAGGAGAGTCCAATTGGGGTAAGCCATTCTGCGATGATCTTCCTCAGTTGCCGTAAGAGGTTTTTAGCTGTGTGCGTATTCTGGAAAGCGGTGATACAAAGCGTAGCCTGCCTAGGAAAGAGTTGGCGTTTGCGAGATGCTGCTACTGGTGCCGCCGCTGCTGTTCTTGCGGCGGGAGTCCATACATCTACCCAGTGGGCTGTCACAGTCATATAGTCCTGAGTCTGCCCTGCTCCACTTGTCCACATGTCCGTGGTTAAGTGGACATTGGGTACAACTGCATTTTTTAGGACACTGGTGAGTCTTTTTCTGAGGTCTGTGTACATTTTCGGTATCGCCTGCCTAGAGAAATGGAACCTAGATGGTATTTGGTACCGGGGACACAGTACCTCAAACAAGTCTATAGTTGGCTCTGCAGTAATGATGGATACCGGAACCACGTTTCTCACCGCCCAGGATGCCAAGGCCTCAGTTATCCGCTTTGCAGCAGGATGACTGCTGTGATATTTCATCTTCCTCGCAAAGGACTGTTGGACAGTCAATTGCTTGGTGGAAGTAGTAAAAGTGGTCTTACGACTTCCCCTCTGGGATGACCATCAACTCCCAGCAGCAACAACAGCAGCACCAGCAGCAGTAGGCGTTACACGCAAGGATGCATCGGAGGAATCCCAGGCAGGAGAGGACTCGTCAGAATTGCCAGTGACATGGCCTGCAGGACTATTGGCATTCCTGGGGAAGGAGGAAATTGACACTGAGGGAGTTGGTGGGGTGGTTTGCGTGAGCTTGGTTACAAGAGGAAGGGATTTACTGGTCAGTGGACTGCTTCCGCTGTCGCCCAAAGTTTTTTAACTTGTCACTGACTTATGATGAATGCGCTGTAGGTGACGTATAAGGGAGGATGTTCCGAGGTGGTTAACGTCCTTACCCCTACTTATTACAGCTTGACAAAGGCAACACACGGCTTGACAAATGTTGTCCGCATTTCTGTTGAAATACTTCCACACCGAAGAGCTGATTTTTTTGGTATTTTCACCAGGCATGTCAATGGCCATATTCCTCCCACGGACAACAGGTGTCTCCCCGGGTGCCTGACTTAAACAAACCACCTCACCATCAGAATCCTCCTGGTCAATTTCCTCCCCAGCGCCAGCAACACCCATATCCTCCTCATCCTGGTGTACTTCAACACTGACATCTTCAATCTGACTATCAGGAACTGGACTGCGGGTGCTCCTTCCAGCACTTGCAGGGGGCGTGCAAATGGTGGAAGGCGCATGCTCTTCACGTCCAGTGTTGGGAAGGTCAGGCATCGCAACCGACACAATTGGACTCTCCTTGTGGATTTGTGATTTCGAAGAACGCACAGTTCTTTGCTGTGCTTTTGCCAGCTTAAGTCTTTTCATTTTTCTAGCGAGAGGCTGAGTGCTTCCATCCTCATGTGAAGCTGAACCACTAGCCATGAACATAGGCCAGGGCCTCAGCCGTTCCTTGCCACTCCGTGTGGTAAATGGCATATTGGCAAGTTTACGCTTCTCCTCCGACGATTTTATTTTAGATTTCTGAGTCCTTTTTTTACTGATATTTGGTGTTTTGGATTTTACATGCTCTGTACTATGACATTGGGCATCGGCCTTGGCAGACGACGTTGATGGCATTTCATCGTCTCGGCCATGACTAGTGGCAGCAGCTTCAGCACGAGGTGGAAGTCGATCTTGATCTTTCCCTATTTTTGGAACCTCAACATTTTTGTTCTCCATATTTTAATAGGCACAACTAAAAGGCACCTCAGGTAAACAATGGAGATGGATGGATACTAGTATACTTATGGATGACGAGTGACTGCCGACACAGAGGTAGCTACAGCCGTGGACTACCGTACTGCGTCTGCTAGTATAGACTGGATGATAATGATATAAAAAATATATATATATCACTACTGCAGGACAGGTATATATTATATAATGACGGACCTGCTGGACACTGTCAGCAGCAGACTCCTAAACTACTAGTATGAAGAAGATAGAGAAAAAAAACCCACCACAGGTAAGTATACAATTATGGACAAGCACTGCCGACACAGAGGTAGCTACAGCCGTGGACTACCGTACTGCGTCTGCTAGTATAGACTGGATGATAATGATATAAAAAATATATATATATCACTACTGCAGGACAGGTATATATTATATAATGACGGACCTGCTGGACACTGTCAGCAGCAGACTCCTAAACTACTAGTATGAAGAAGATAGAAAAAAAAAACCCACCACAGGTAGGTATACAATTATGGACGAGCACTGCCGACACAGAGGTAGCTACAGCCGTGGACTACCGTACTGCATCTGCTAGTATAGACTGGATGATAATGATATAAAAAAAATATATATATCACTACTGCAGGACAGGTATATATTATATAATGACGGACCTGCAGGACACTGTCAGCAGCAGACTCCTAAACTACTAGTATGAAGAAGATAGAAAAAAAAACCCACCACAGGTAGGTATACAATTATGGACGAGCACTGCCGACACAGAGGTAGCTACAGCCGTGGACTACCGTACTGCGTCTGCTAGTATAGACTGGATGATAATGATATAAAAAATATATATATATATCACTACTGCAGGACAGGTATATATTATATAATGACGGACCTGCTGGGCACTGTCAGCAGCAGACTCCTAAACTACTAGTATGAAGAAGATAGAAAAAAAAACCCACCACAGGTAGGTATACAATTATGGACGAGCACTGCCGACACAGAGGTAGCTACAGCCGTGGACTACCGTACTGCGTCTGCTAGTATAGACTGGATGATAATGATATAAAAAATATATATATATCACTACTGCAGGACAGGTATATATTATATAATGACGGACCTGCTGGACACTGTCAGCAGCAGACTCCTAAACTACTAGTATGAAGAAGATAGAAAAAAAAACCCCACCACAGGTAGGTATACAATTATGGATGAGCACTGCCGACACAGAGGTAGCTACAGCCGTGGACTACCGTACTGCGTCTGCTAGTATAGACTGGATGATAATGATATAAAATATATATATATATATATATCACTACTGCAGGACAGGTATATATTATATAATGACGGACCTGCTGGACACTGTCAGCAGCAGACTCCTAAACTACTATTATGAAGAAGATAGAAAAAAAAAACCCACCACAGGTAGGTATACAATTATGGACGAGCACTGCCGACACAGAGGTAGCTACAGCCGTGGACTACCGTACTGCGTCTGCTAGTATAGACTGGATGATAATGATATAAAAAATATATATATATCACTACTGCAGGACAGGTATATATTATATAATGACGGACCTGCTGGACACTGTCAGCAGCAGACTCCTAAACTACTAGTATGAAGAAGATAGAAAAAAAAAACCCACCACAGGTAGGTATACAATTATGGACGAGCACTGCCGACACAGAGGTAGCTACAGCCGTGGACTACCGTACTGCGTCTGCTAGTATAGACTAAAAATGCAAAATCATGCACTTGGGTCTCAAAAATCCTAAAGCTAAATACAGTATTAATGGCACTATACTGGAAACTACTGAGGAGGAAAGGGATCTAGGAGTCACTATTTCAGATGACTTAAAAGCAGGTAAGCAATGTAACAAGGCAATGAGGAAGGCTAGTCAGATGCTTGGCTGCATTGGGAGAGGAATCAGCAGCAGAAAGAAAGAAGTAATAATGCCACTGTATAGGTCATTGGTACGGCCTCATCTAGAATACTGTATTCAGTTCTGGAGGCCATATCTTCAAAAGGATATTAATACATTAGAAACTGTACAAAGGAGGGCAACTAAAATGGTGCATGGCCTACATCACAAAACATACCCAGAAAGACTAAGAAATCTCAATATGTATAGTTTGGAGCAGAGAAGGGAAAGGGGGGACATGATAGAAACTTTCAAATATATGAAGGGTTTTAACAAAGTCCAGGAGGGAAACATTCTCCAAATGAAGAGAAGCAATAGGACACGAGGACATGCACTGAGACTGGAGGAGGGGAGGTTCAGGGGAAATTTGCGGAAAAATTATTTCACAGAAAGGGTAGTGGACAAGTGGAATAGCCTCCCATCAGAGGTGGTAGAGGCTAAGACAGTAGAGCAATTTAAACATGCATGGGATAGACATAAGGATATCCTTACCAAGAAATAAGGATCAAATAAGGTTAGTGATAAAAAAAAAAAAAAAAAAAAAGGGGTAGACTAGATGGGCCAAGTGGTTCTTATCTGCCGACAAATTCTATGTTTCTATGTTTCTATGATAATGATATAAAAAATATATATATATCACTACTGCAGGTATATATTATAATATAATGAATGACGGATCTGCTGGACACTGTCTGTCAGCAGAATGCGTTTATAGAATAAATAAAAAAAAACACCACACAAGTGTTTAACTTTTTCAGGCAGACAATATACTGGTGGTCACTGGTCAGTCACACTGGCAGCAAAAGTGTGCACTGTTATGTACTCCTGCTATAACTGCTCCCCAGTCTCCCCCACAATTAAGCTGTGTGAGCAGTGAGCACTCAGCACAGTCAGATATACATAGATGATATTATCATGCAGCACACTGAGGCTGAGCACAGATATGGTATGTGACTGTGTATCGTTTTTTTTCAGGCAGAGAACGGATTTTAAATAATAAATAAAACTGGTGGTCACTAGTATAACTATCAGCAAAACTCTGCACTCTCTGAGTACTCCTAATGCTCCCCAAAATTACTAAAATTAAATTACTAGTAAATCAAGTGTCTCACTCTCTATCTAAACGGAGAGGACGCCAGCCACGTCCTCTCCCTATCAATCTCAATGCACGTGTGAAAATGGCGGCGACGCGCGGCTCCTTATATAGAATCCGAGTCTTGCGATAGAATACGAGCCTCGCGAGAATCCGACAGCGGGATGATGACGTTCGGGCGCGCTCGGGTTAGGCGGGAAGATCCGAGTCTGCCTCGGACCCGTGTAAAAAGGCTGAAGTTCGGGGGGGTTCGGATTCCGAGGAACCGAGCCCGCTCATCTCTACTTTTAAGTTTTCTGAAAAGCATAATTCTCTGTGCCCACATTGCAGCCCAGAGCTCCATATTCGGCAGCATTAATATTTGGTGCGCACTGGTGTTTTTATGTCACTAGTATACATTGCAGTCCAGAATATAGGACAACAGCATTATTATTTTTTTTGGTGCACAGTGCACACTAGTGACCACAAAAGATTTGTGAAAACAATAAAAATGTTTTGTACAATTTATGTGTGCTGTAGGTACTTTACTGTGTGGGTAATTCAGATCTGATCATAGATGTGCTAAATTTAGCACATCTACGGTCAGTTTCTCTGACACGTGGGGGGACGCACAGCACAGGGCTATATCGCCCCGCATGTCAGGCCCTACACCCCCCCCCCCCCAAAAGGTGCAAAAGCATCGCACAGCGATGATGCTTTTGCACGTGGTGCGTAGCTCCCTATCTCCACAGCCTAGCTGCGCTGGCAGGTGGCTACCCGCCATGTCCCAGGTTGCAGTGGCTGCGTGTGATGTCACGCAGCCAGTGCGGCCAGCCAACGAGGCCAGCCCCCGCAACGGTCTGGACACGCCTGTATTGTCCAGACCGCGCCCTGCCAGTAGCATTCTAACACCATTTGCATGCCCCCTCCCACCCCACAGCCGCCTCACCCTGTCAATCAGGCAGAGGCGATTGCAGCCCTGAGATGCTGTTAGCATCTCACTGGGCCTCCCGGGGTACGCACATGCAGCGCTGCGCAAGCGCACTTTACAAAGGGCTTCAGACTGCGATCGCTATTGCGATCCAGTTTGAATTACTCCCTGTGACTCCTCAATGTGAGTTGTCATTTGTAAAAATAAATAAATTTGTTTTACCCCACTAAATTCATAAATATAAGCACTATGATTGTCATTTATGAAAAAAATCAAAAAAGTTGTTTTTATTTTTTTGTGTGCAACTTGTGTGCTCAATAAAGCTCAATAGGTATTTTGCCACACTGTGTTCATCAATATAAGCACAGTAACTACGCAGTGTGAGTTGTCATTTGTGGATTATTATTTTTACAGAAATTGTTGTTGGTAGGAAAAAACTGAGCTTTCCCAAGAGACCCAGTGATGATGCAGATGAATCCACACAACATTTTGAAATCTTTACCATAACTCCATCTGAGATGGTCAACATCCAAAGAATGGTGGAGGATTTTTTTAATGACAGCGTACAAATAGACATGTCACAGAATCCATTTGAGTACTGGAAGGAAAAAAAAGGCAATTTGGAGGCCCTTGTACAAGCTGCCTTTGCATTACTTAAGCTGCCCACTTAAGCTGCGTGTACTCAGAAAGAGTTTTCAGCACAGCTGTGAACCTTGTCGTCGGCTACTTCCTCAAAATGTGGAAAAGATGATGTTCATAAAAATGAGTTGGAAATTCCACGAGGATGACCTTTATAGGCAATTACATCAAAGTACAGAAACTTCTGTAATGGTGGATTCCAGCGGGGATGAATTAATATTGTGTGAGGATGATGTAAACACTGATGAGGGTGAGAATGAGGATGATAATGATGACATCTTGCCACTGTAGAGATCATTGACATCACTGTTAGCTTAGCTGCCTTAAGCCCACAGGTAGCTTGTTTTGTGGGGGCCCAAACAAACCAAGCACTTCAGCCACAAAAGTGTCAGTCCTTGTCGCTGAAGAACTTATTTTGTTATATTGTGCATGTCTTTTTTAATATCCAACTTAAGAGTGGATGGGAAGGTCCAAGAAAAATTCCATCTTGCACTACTTTTCTTTTCTGCCACTGCTGTGTGGCAATGTTTCATAAATGTGCTATAAACTGCCATGTGTTTGTGCTTCTGCTCTGTCACTTAGTAAACAGCCAACTCACTGCAGTCTTTGACCTACACTGAATGAAAACGATATGTAGAATGTAAGCTCTCACGAGTAGGGCCCTCTTCCCTCATGTGCTCACCCTTTTCTTACTTTAATAATTCTCAATTGCCCAAATCACAGTTTTTGGGCCACCTGGAACTTATCTCTGTCATTTACTGGTGTAGTTATGCTTAGTTACCCTGTACTTGTCCAAAATTGATTTAAACTGTAAGTCACTGTTTTGATTATGTGCATATGTACTCTGTAATTGGGCGCTGCGGAACCCTTGTGGCGCCATATAAATAAATGATAATAATAATAATAATATTGTAAGCTGTGAGGTGATCAAAATTGACTAGAAATGACTGGAAGTGAATGTTATTGAGGCTTATATTACTGTAGGAAAAAGAAAGGCCCAACTTATGTGATTTTAGCAGTTTTAACATTTAAAAACAATACAGATTCAAAACCAAAACACACAAGGGCAGTTTTGGCAAAACTGAAAAGCAGTATATCTGTCTGATTAGCCAACCCTTATAACACTGCACAGGTAAGCCCAATCAGGGTCGGATTGGGGCATGAAGGGCCCACCGGGGAAATGCAGTGGTAGGGGCCCATTCTTAGAGGCTTGGCTAACCATTAGTGCATGGTCTGGGCCCCTTGATAAATAATGTATATAGTAAATACTGCTAGTGCATGCATGATAATGTACCAGATTAATAACAGCAATGCACTGTAGAAAATACACCATAGCCCTGTGCAGTATAATGTAACATACAGTATCATTGAGAGAGTGGGCCCCTAGGCAGTGGGGCTCACCGGTGGTTTCCCCTGTACCCCTATGGACCAGTACGAGCCTGAGCCCAATACAATTCTAATCCACCCGGCAGCATGTGCAACTCAGAATCAGGCCTATAGTTATAAGCACCCCTTGTTTTATGTAGTAGCCCGGATTACAACAGAATGGAATAGTTTTTATTTTATACATGGATTTCCGGGGATATCGCTATTGGGAAAATTCTAACTATTTCCTATTGATAAAGAGATTTAACATAGTTATTGATATGTTCTCTTGTAGTTTGCATGAAGATGGAAGTACTTTTCTGGTTTCTGGAAGTCAAAACACTCCTTACTGCCATCTTTATCCAGTGCAATCACTCATTTGCTTCACCTGATCTCAGCCTCAGCTTATGAGGGAACTACTGTCAGACGAGACCAAGCTAAATAGTCCTAGGGATGTGCTCGGCGGTGTAGGGCATCCACAGACCATTGCAGAAGTAGCTCCCCCATGGTGCACTAATTGGGGTTCCCGGTCACTTTACGGAGAAAATGACACCAAAAGAATATAATAAACTCTAGTCAACCTTTTTCCATGTTGACATTGTTCGTGTCTACCTAATGACAGCGTCGACCTATTTCAGGTGTCGACCTAGTCACTGTCGCTTAATAGTGATCGACCTAATGACTGTCGACCTAGTTACTGTTGACCTTATGATCCACACTCCTTTAAAGTGGGCTGCATTTTACCAAGCTGTTAAAAAGTTACTTTCTCATAGGTCTCACTCATCAACGATAATGAAATGAAACAACATTTAAAAAATGAAACAGCTAGGTGTAGATTTACTAAAGGTTCAATAAATGAAAAGTGGTGTCAGAGCTGGATTAAGGCAAGGGCAAGAGGGGTGGCCGTCCTGGGGCTCCCACACATTAGGGGCCCACACTGTCAGTATCCGGAGTCTTACCTCCGGTTCTGGTCGTTGCGGCCTTCCTGTTAGCTGGCTGGTGTGGTTGCGGCGGATAGGAGCTGCGGCAGTGAGGTCCTCCTATGTGGCTGCCGGGTGTCTGGAGGTCGGGGTCCGGGTCCAGGGAATGGAGAATGGCAGCCGGAGGTGTCTGTTTCCAAGTGTTCTGTTGTTGGAGTGCAGTGTCTGGGAGTTGCTGGAGTGCAGAGTCCTGAGATAGTGGCTGTGTGCTGGTTCCACATGTGTCCTCTGTGCAGGGAGCCGCCATGTTGGAGACCAAGCCAAGCCAATAGGTATCCCAGTTTGCATCCAGCCAATCCGGTGCAGTCTTCCCTTATAAAAAGGGGTTGATGCTTAGTCATGGTGCCAGTGCTTCAAGTTACTTGCTGCTGTGAGGTGCTCAAGCTCTGTGCTCATAGGTTAACCCCTGGTATCCTGGTTCTGTTGTGGACGCCCGGTGGTCAGTTCTGTGATTGCAGTCCTTTGCTCCCAGTCCACCTGCTCTTGCGGTTTAACCGCTGGGTCCTCTATCTGGTAGAGGGTCTCCGTTTGCTGATGGTGCTCACAGCAATCTTATCTTCAACATCGTTCTTCAAGTCGTCTCTTCATTCAGAGTTCTTCAGCATAGTTTACAAATCACAAGTCATCTCTACATTCAGTGTTCTTCAGCATCGTTTACAAATCACAAGTCATCTCTTCATTCAGAGTTCTTCAGCATCATTTACAAATCATAAGTCACTTCTTCATTCAGTATTCTTCAGCATCGTTTACAAATCACAAGTCATCTCTTCATTCAGCGTTCTTCAGCATCGTTTACAAATCACAACTCATCTCTTCATTCAGTGTTCTTCAGCATCATTTACAAATCACAAGTCATCTCTTCATTCAGAGTTCTTCAGCATCATTTACAAATCAAAAGTCACTTCTTCATTCAGTA
The DNA here is from genome assembly GCF_028390025.1 of Pseudophryne corroboree. Classification (NCBI taxonomy): domain Eukaryota; kingdom Metazoa; phylum Chordata; class Amphibia; order Anura; family Myobatrachidae; genus Pseudophryne; species Pseudophryne corroboree. The sequence continues at coordinate 415,989,099 of NC_086446.1, read as the reverse complement.
TTCTTCAGCATCGTTTACAAGTCACGAACATTTCGTCTTTCAGAATTCACTCAGACTCATCTCCTAGTCATTGTGTATGATTGAGGTCTCAATAAAGCTAAATTAATCTTTTTTCAATGTATGGTTCTCATTCATTGTCCTCGTTGCCTACCCCTCTACATCTTCGGGCCTAAATCTTCAATCCATGAGTAAGAACTATATTCAGCCACCTCGTTTCCTTCCTTTTCTGATATTTTTGGGTCCACTACTAAGATAATGACAGATGTATTATATATTATGTGTATATATAGATATATTATATATATATATATATATATATATATATATATATAGATATATAATATAATATATATATATATGTGTGTGTCATTATCTCAGTAGGGAACCCAAAAATGTGTGATTTAGAATTTTGGATATGGGATACTCAACCTGTAGCTGCTCCCTCAGTCAATTATCAGTCGTCCGATCCACAACTCAAGCTAAGCGTGACACCTACACCCTACGTTTTGTAGGAGTCTTCCTTCGGCGGCTCAGCTGTTCAGTAACAGCGGCAGCCGTAGTGCTCCTGCACAGTCTCGCGGGACATGGAAATCCTGCGAGACAGTGATTGCAAGCCGCCGGACAGTATGCACTCCCTGCTGCAATGTAAGTGAAGGTGTGTGTGAAAATTATATACAGCATGGGTCTTCAACCTGCGGCCCTCCAGCTGCTGTGGAACTACCAGCATGCCCTGCCTCAGTTTTAGCATACCTTAATAGCAAAACACCACCACTTTTCATTTTTAGATGCTTTAGTAAATCTACCCCTTAGCTTTAATGTGTCATGTGCCCTGAGTTGTCCTAAGAAAAAATTGAAAACTGTTTGAGTGGTAAAAAAAAAAAAAAGTGACATTTTTAACTCTTTTTATTACATTTTGCTAAAACAGACTGTTCTACATGAACATACAACCACAATATGTTGCATATCTTCTTACATGTAGCCCCTTGAACACCATGCCCATCTCACCAAATGAACACAGTGAAATGCCACCACACAATGGGCCTAATTCTTAGTTGCACCCAATGCCAGAATTCTAGTAGATGTTATTTGCAACTAGACATGTGCGAAAATTCCTGAAAACCCATATGACGTGTAAACGCTGGTTTACGTACAGGACTAAAGCAACACTCTAAAAAGAAATTTCATACACTTTAAATGAATCCACTGCGGCCTCTATACTTAATCCACAACCTACGTACCTATTACACCATTAGCGTACAGAGTCCCGTACCGTGTACGGACTTTGCGTACAAACGCCGCGCTGACTGTACAAAGTACACACAGTGCGTACACACCCAAAGATACACCGTGAACCCTTAACAGCTATGCATGCGATAGTAATACACTTTAAACCTTAGCAGGGAAAGGAAAATACGACCCCAGATTTTATTTAAGCTGCTGGGTTCCGACACCACAACATATTATTACTGAAAGGGGGTTACAAACACAAAGCAATACAATACAAAAGAATTATGGCTACAGTCAATGGTACATACTTTTGGTTTCGCCTGCGCTTCCCGGTCCGGTCCTCAGTCATCAAGGGTGATGACCTTCAGAGTCTGTGATAGTGACCTGGCATGCAGCTTGCTCTTTATACAGTAGATCAAAACATAATAGAATAGACACTGTGTGCTCTTCTTCTATTGGTTTGGGGGTGGGACATATCCTGTGCACCGGGGATCATTGGTCAGCTCAAGAAGTGGGCGATGGCTAAGACTTGAGATGTGGTTTCTGTTGTTTGCATCTGAGTTCCCGCCCCATGACCAGTTAAACCCATCACATTAATCATACATAAATCTGGTATTATTAATAACTTAATGTGGTAATATATAATAATATTCTTATTCCCACAAGATTAATGTTTACGTGACTCTGAACAATATGATCCCACACATGATATGATTATCTATTTCCATCCTCAAGATATATATATATACACACACACACACACACACACACACACACACATACTCCTGCTATTACAATTTGTTAGGAATTTTATATATATATATATATATATATATATACATATATATATACACACACACACACAAACACATACATCTCTGAGAGTTTAGACTATGAATGTTAATATCTCAGATTTCTAAATGTCTGGTTTGTATTTTTGTTAGCTATTGCTAATTGAGTTTCTCTCAGCCCAGGTTCCTGGGTATTGTCTCTTTGTTTGTTTTGTCTTCAGGTGAGACAATGACAATCCAGTACTTACTACTTTCAATAAAAACTCGGCTACCCTAGTAAACAAAGGTGTTTTCCTTCTTCATAGAATTTCAAAGCTTAGTGTAAATAAGGCCATTGTATTTTAGTCTCTGGGAGTTTAATTTATGTGTGACCGATCTTCATGCTATTTAGAAGAGAAAGCAGACAGTGTGGGATTTATGCAATATATAGATTAGATTTATGATATGTCTTTGTGGCTTTTCCATGCGAGTACAAATTCCACTGTAATTACTCATACCACGCTCTAATGCACAGGACCGCGGGAGCGACCATACGCAATTTGCGAATATGTGCACGCACAGCCGAATACGTATGCACACGGAGGCCATCTATGTGGTGTTTGTACGTAATGTGTGTGTTGTAATATTTTCTGACTTCGACAGACGCATACATTACACAGAATGTACATAAAAGGTGCTGTTGTGATTGGGACAAACAGTATTGCAAAGGTAGTGGAAAAGTTATGGGTTTCCTTGGTGGTGACTAGTAGTGCATGCAAACATGGTTCGTTCAATGGGAGTGTTATGGGAGTATCATGGGTGTGTCAATGCAAGTGGCTGCACAGGAGGCTGTAGTCAAATAGAAAACTCCACCTGCCATAGGGCTGGTGCAAGTTTTAGTGATGCAAATGATGAAGGCGTGAGAAGACAAACCAATCAGTAATACAGCGTGCACGGGCACTAAAAGTGGGCATCTCAGTCCTTACACATTAGGCCACAGGAATGGACTCAAGGCAAGGAATTTGTATTGGCATTTGCATAAACCCGCATACAAGTGACTGCCAATACAAGCTTTTGAATTCTCTTTTGTAAGGTTGTGCGAAAATGTAAATATGCTTGTATTCAGAAGAATCCTTATTATGGCAGGTATATCAACCCAAACAAATAGTGATGGTCTGTATACAATGAAGTGTAGAACTCTGCATATGGACCAATGTAGATCTGTGTGTGCAATGCAGGAGCAATAGCAGCCAACTGGTGTTCAACTCTGCATCGGTGTCAGGTCCTGATGCATGAAAAAAACCACGCAAACTACTGATGTGTGCATCATCGTACGCAGTACGGCTGGAGATGTTGAGTGATTAACAGTCTGCAGCAATTTGAGAGCGGCGACGGGAGCTATTTCACAAAATGAAGGTGTGGCATCTCCGTTTTGTGGTCTCTGTCTTCTGGAGATTTCCTGGCCTCTTAGATTGAGCTGCAACAGCTGGCCTGTGTGACCTAAAGGGTCACTCAGCCAGCCGATGGTGTTGCAAGTGATCCAATGATGCTTCCTCAGATGCAGCACTGGATCACACATGTATGCAGTAGACGTCTACTTATACCAGAGGCCTACTCCTACATTAACATATCTGAGCATCGCTGCTGCTTCTAAGTAAGCAGCAGTTGTGCTCACTCTATCCACATCTGAATTAGGCCACTGTCACAACTGAGGGCCTGAGCTGACGGGAGGCAGCCTCAGTTGTAGGGGCTGAGATGTACCGGAACCTGGGAGGTTGTATCAGACCCCTGGACATGTAAGTAACATGATTAATAACTGCCCGAAGGCGTGACCACGACAACTTGGATAAAAGTCAATGATGTTTATTATGACAACTCCGCAACACAGCAGCAGTAAAAGAAAACGTAAAAGTCAGCAAAGAATAAATACAGTTCCTGGGTACTACAGGATGGCAGTAGCCACAGGGCACTGGTAGTGTGAGATAGTTCTTATGATCTTCTAGATGGAAAGTCCTTACCAGGCCCGACTGTAGCAATGGAGATAACCCAGGATTGTGCCAGCTGGTGTTCCAGGAAAAGCTGGGTTGCTGAAGATAAAACAGCTGCTGTGGATACTGGCTGGAACCAGACTGTTGTTAGCACGGAGTGGATACTGGCTGGAACCAGTCAAATAATAAATGAACTTGGGAGCGATGAAATATGAACTGAAATGTAGAACTTGAGAGCGGAGAAATAATAATACCGGTGGAGAGTGGTAAAGTGTAGAAAGGACACCGGCCCTTTAAGGGAAGCTGTACTCTGCTGGAAGCTGAGCTGGAAGCAGGTAATGTTGTAGCTGGAAACAGATGAATCCACAATGGATTGGAGAGTCAGGCTACACTGCAGGTGGAATGCTGGTGCGGGTCTCTATGGTGGAAGTCTTGAGACAGGAGCTGGAACCTGGAAGACAATCACAGGAGAGAGACAAACAGGAACTAGGTTTGACAACCAAAGCACTGACGCCTTCCTTGCTCAGGCACAGTGTATTTATACCTGCAGCAAGGAAGGGATTGGCTAGGCAATTATGCAGATTATCAATACTGAGAACAGATTGGTGGAAATGATCAGCTGACAGAATCCAAGATGGCTGCGCCCATGCAGACACTTGGAGGGAAGTTTGGTTTGTAATCCATGTGGAAATGAAAACAGTAATGGCGGCGCCGGCCACCGGAGACAGGAGGCGCCAGGCTGACAGATGCACATCCAACCACGCGGACACAGCGGAGGCCGCGGCTGACGTAATCGCCACTCAGACACTCTGCATGCAGAAGTTCCGGGACGGCGGCGGAGGCCGCGGGAGACGCCATACCAGGTGTAATATGGCGTTTACTGTGACAGCGTCCCAGAGTGACAGGAGAGGATACAGGAATGTACACATCAGGATAACAGATGGGATCCGGTCCTGGAGCGCTGAGCCAGCCTTAGGAGGCATCTGATGGGTAAGAAATGGCGTCCAGATACCCGGATCGTGACAGCACCCCCCCCCCTTTAGGAGTGGACCCAGGACACTTCTTTGGCTTTTGAGGAAACTTGGAATGGAATCTCCGGACCAAGGCAGGAGCATGGACATCAGAAGCATTGGTCCATGAACGTTCCTCAGGACCATAACCCTTCCAGTCAATAAGATATTGTAGTTGACCGTAACGGTGACGTGAGTCCAGGATCTTGGCCACTTCATACTCAACGCCTCGTTGAGTTTGGACTTTCGGAGTTGGAGGAAGTGAGGAATGAAACCGATTCAAGATCAGCGGTTTCAACAGGGAAACATGGAATGTCCTGGGTATTTTTAAGAAGGGAGGCAACTGGAGTCTGTAAGCAACAGGATTGATGACTTGTTCAATCTTGAAAGGACCGATATAGCGAGGTGCAAACTTCATACTGGGAACTCTTAACCTCAAATTCTTCGTGGATAACCATACCCGATCACCCACCTTGAGAGCAGGAACTGCTCGACGCTTCTTATCCGCAAACTTCTTGTACCTGAACGATGCCTTGAGCAGAGCTGATCGTACGCTCTTCCAGATATTGGCAAACTGATGCAAGGTGATATCCACTGCGGGAACAGAAGTTGCTGGAAGCGGTTGGAACTCAGGGACTTTAGGGTGGAATCCAAAGTTAGTGAAGAATGGTGTTGAAGGAGATGAAGAATGATACTGGTTGTTATGACAGAACTCGGCCCAGGGAAGTAATTGAACCCAGTCATCTTGAGAGGAGGACACATAGATGCGGAGGAAGGCCTCCAAGTCCTGATTCACCCTCTCGGTTTGACCATTGGTCTGAGGATGGTAAGCCGTGGAAAACTTTAGCTTGACTTGGAGGACTTGACATAAACTTCGCCAGAATTTGGCTGTGAATTGAACTCCTCGATCTGAGATAATTTCTTCAGGAAGACCGTGGAGTCGGAAGATCTCTTGTATGAATACTTGAGCCAACTTGGAAGCTGACGGAAGACCGGTGAGAGGAATGAAGTGTGCCATCTTGGTGAACCGGTCAACTACCACCCAGATGGTATTGAACTTGTTGCACATGGGTAAGTCTGTAATGAAATCCATCGACAAGTGGGTCCATGGTCGACGGGGAACGGATAGTGGAACCAGTTGCCCCGCAGGCGACTGGCGGAATACTTTATGTTGGGCACACTTTGGGCAAGATGCAATAAACTCCAAGACGTCCTTTTTCAGAGTTGGCCACCAATAGGACCTAGAGATAAACTCCAGGGTTTTTTGGATACCTGTATGTCCGGCAAAACGGGAAGCATGGGCCCAATGCATGAGCTTCTTCCTTAGCATCGGCTTCACAAAACTTTTCCCTGATGGGGGCGTAGAGTCCATCCCTACCGTGGAGAATGCCAACGGATTTATAATAGGATGCTTGTCTGAAGACTCTGACTCATTTTCTTGCTCCCATGAGCGGGAAAGGGCATCGGCCTTGCGATTCTGAGAGCCCGGACAGAACTGGAGTTTAAAGTCGAACCTGGAAAAGAAAAGTGCCCATCTGGCCTGACGAGGGTTGAGACATTGTGCGCCCTTCAGGTATAAAAGGTTCTTGTGGTCTGTAAGTATGGTGATTGAATGAGAAGCTCCCTCCAACAGATACCTCCACTCTTCTAGAGCGAGCTTGATGGCTAGCAACTCCTGGTCGCCAATGGCATAGTTGCGCTCAGCTGGGGAGAACTTCCAGGAGAAGAAACTGCAAGGGTGTAAATGGCCATCTTTAGCCCTCTGAGATAACACCGCTCCTACTCCAACGGAGGAGGCATCCACCTCTAAGATGAAAGGAGAGTCGATGTCAGGCTGTTTCAGAACAGGCGCAGAGATGAACCTTTGTTTTAAAAGATGAAATGCTTGCATGGCTTCTTCAGACCACTTGGACGGGTTAGCACCCTTCTTAGTGAAAGCAGTAATAGGCGCCACAATGGTGGAAAAGTCTCGTATAAACTTTCGGTAATAGTTGGCGAACCCTAAGAACCTCTGGACCCCTTTGAGGGTTAAGGGTACCGGCCAATTTTGGATTGCTTGTAGTTTCTCAGGATCCATCTCTAGTCCGGAACCGGACACAATGTACCCTAGAAACGGAATGGACTTGACTTCAAAGACGCATTTTTCTAATTTGCAATAGAGATGATTGACACGGAGACGGGACAGAACCTCTTTAACCCAAAAACGATGTTCCTCTAAATCGTTGGCAAAAATGAGGATATCGTCTAGATAGACCACGACATGACGGTATAGAATGTCTCTGAAGATCTCATTGACAAAATGCTGGAAGACAGCTGGAGCATTGCTCAATCCGAAGGGCATGACGAGGTACTCATAATGTCCGTCACGGGTGTTAAAGGCGGTCTTCCACTCGTCACCCTCACGGATCCGGATGAGATTGTATGCACCTCGCAAGTCCAGCTTTGTAAAGATGGTAGCTCCGCTAACTCTGTCAAAGAGCTCAGTAATCAGGGGTAAAGGATAACGGTTCTTGATGGTAATGTCGTTCAAACCTCTGTAGTCGATGCACGGCCGCAGACCACCATCTTTCTTTTTTACAAAAAAGAAGCCTGCGCCGGCTGGAGAAGAAGAAGGTCGAATGAACCCCTTTGCTAGGTTCTCTTTAATATATTCCTCCATAGAATGCGTCTCAGGCAGAGACAACGGATAAGTTCGGCCTCGAGGTGGAACCTTCCCTGGAACGAGATCAATCGGACAGTCCCATTCTCTATGAGGAGGAAGGATATCAGCAGAAGCTTTACTGAACACATCCGTGAAATCTTGATATGGAGGAGGTGGAACATCAGACGACCTGGGGGAGGAAGAACAGACAGGCAATACTTTAAACAAACATGTCTCAGCACAGGAGGAACCCCATGCCAGGATTTGCGTAGTCGTCCAATCAATTGTAGGATTGTGAAGACGGAGCCATGGAAGGCCCAGGACCACAGGATGTGTGGCTCTTGGAATCACTAAAAAAGAAATAAGTTCGGAATGAAGAACTCCCACTCTCAGACGAACTGGTAGAGTCCTTAAAGAAATAACTGCATCAAAAATGTTGCTGCCATCCACGGCAGTTAAAGAAATGGACGAAGGAAGTCTCTCGGTGGGTAGGGACCACCGTTTAACATAGGCTTCGGTAATAAAGTTCCCAGCTGCTCCGGAATCAAGGAGGGCAATGACGTTCCGATAACGTTGAGCAACTTGAAGCGAGACTGGGAGATTACAATCTTGAGGAGATGGAGAGGAGATCATTACTCCTAGCCGGCCCTCTCCTTGGCGAGCTAGGATTTGGAGTTTCCCGGACGTTTGGGACAGGCATTAATGGTGTGAGACGGAGCTGCACAATAGAGACAGAGAAACTCGGAGAGACGTCTTCGGCGCTCAGTAGGAGTTAAACGGGAACGGCCAAGTTGCATGGGCTCATCTTTAGATGGTGACAGTTGACGAGGAGGAGGAGCAGAAGATTTTGGAGCAGATGATCTTCCACGCTCAGTTGCTCTCTCTCTGAAACGTAAATCAACTTTCGTGCAGAGTGAGATTAGCTCATCTAACTTAGAAGGTAAGTCTCTGGTAGCTAACTCATCTTTAATACGCTCAGATAAGCCATGCCAGAATGCAGCATACAGGGCCTCGTCGTTCCATGCCAGTTCGGATGCCAGGATCTGGAACTGTATCAGATATTGTCCTACAGTACGTGACCCCTGGCGTAAACGGAGAATCTCGGATGAAGCTGAGGTTACCCGCCCTGGCTCGTCGAAGATGCGCCTGAATGTTGACACGAAGGCAGTGTAGGAAGATAGCAGGGTGTCGGACCTCTCCCATAACGGTGATGCCCAATCAAGGGCTGAGCCACTGAGAAGAGAAATAATGTAGGCAATTTTTGTACGGTCACTGGGAAAATTGCCTGGTTGTAGCTCAAACTGAATCTCACACTGGTTGAGAAATCCCCTGCAAAATCTTGGAGATCCGTCAAATTTTGCTGGCGTTGGAAGATGAAGACGTGGAGCAGAAATGGGTAAGGTGGGTGGGGTTATAGCTGGAGTCACTGTGGTTGACGCACCAGACGCGCCTGATCCACGGAGAGTTGTCTGAATCCCATCCAGCCGAGTAGAGAGATCCTGGAGACAGCGGATGATGTGGCCCTGTGCAGCCTCCTGATGTTCTAGTCGGGCTGCCAGTTCTTGCATCGGCCTGGCCGCTTGATCCTGGTCTCCGGCTGGATTCATTAGGTCAGTGCTTACTGTCACAACTGAGGGCCTGAGCTGACGGGAGGCAGCCTCAGTTGTAGGGGCTGAGATGTACCGGAACCTGGGAGGTTGTATCAGACCCCTGGACATGTAAGTAACATGATTAATAACTGCCCGAAGGCGTGACCACGACAACTTGGATAAAAGTCAATGATGTTTATTATGACAACTCCGCAACACAGCAGCAGTAAAAGAAAACGTAAAAGTCAGCAAAGAATAAATACAGTTCCTGGGTACTACAGGATGGCAGGAGCCACAGGGCACTGGTAGTGTGAGATAGTTCTTATGATCTTCTAGATGGAAAGTCCTTACCAGGCCCGACTGTAGCAATGGAGATAACCCAGGATTGTGCCAGCTGGTGTTCCAGGAAAAGCTGGGTTGCTGAAGATAAAACAGCTGCTGTGGATACTGGCTGGAACCAGACTGTTGTTAGCACTGAGTGGATACTGGCTGGAACCAGTCAAATAATAAATGAACTTGGGAGCGATGAAATATGAACTGAAATGTAGAACTTGAGAGCGGAGAAATAATAATACCGGTGGAGAGTGGTAAAGTGTAGAAAGGACACCGGCCCTTTAAGGGAAGCTGTACTCTGCTGGAAGCTGAGCTGGAAGCAGGTAATGTTGTAGCTGGAAACAGATGAATCCACAATGGATTGGAGAGTCAGGCTACACCGCAGGTGGAATGCTGGTGCGGGTCTCTATGGTGGAAGTCTTGAGACAGGAGCTGGAACCTGGAAGACAATCACAGGAGAGAGACAAACAGGAACTAGGTTTGACAACCAAAGCACTGACGCCTTCCTTGCTCAGGCACAGTGTATTTATACCTGCAGCAAGGAAGGGATTGGCTAGGCAATTATGCAGATTATCAATACTGAGAACAGATTGGTGGAAATGATCAGCTGACAGAATCCAAGATGGCTGCGCCCATGCAGACACTTGGAGGGAAGTTTGGTTTGTAATCCATGTGGAAATGAAAACAGTAATGGCGGCGCCAGCCACCGGAGACAGGAGGCGCCAGGCTGACAGATGCACATCCAACCACGCGGACACAGCGGAGGCCGCGGCTGACGTAATCGCCACTCAGACACTCTGCATGCAGAAGTTCCGGGACGGCGGCCGCGGGAGACGCCATGCCAGGTGTAATATGGCGTTTACTGTGACAGCGTCCCAGAGTGACAGGAGAGGATACAGGAATGTACACATCAGGATAACAGATGGGATCCGGTCCTGGAGCGCTGAGCCAGCCTTAGGAGGCATCTGATGGGTAAGAAATGGCGTCCAGATACCCGGATCGTGACAGCCACTTGATTTCATTGTGTGCCATTAGTTGGCTACATGCCTTGCATTGGGGTGTAGTATGTTTCCCCAGCGCTTGGGATCCCGACGTTCAGCATACCAGCACCAGGATCCCAAACGCCCGAATTCCGGCAGCGGGGCGAGCGCCAAAGAGCCCCTTGCGGGCTCGCTGCCCTCGCCATGCTGCGGGCACGGTGGCACGCTATGCATGGCACGCTATTTATTCTCCCTCCAGGGGTGTTGTGGACAACACAAGAGGGAGAATATTTGTCAGTATACCAGCCGTCAGGATTCCGGCGTCGGTATGGTGAGCGCCAGGATCCCGACAGACGGTAAATCAAGTGCCACCCCTTGCATTGTATACTTTCAGTAAAGTTGCGTGGAGGCTGAGAAAAAAGACTTACCAGTCATGAGTCCCTGTTCTTGTGGAAAGATACTGCCCACGTACTATATGTGTGGCTGGAAGCCTTTTATGGTGTTATATTTCTGCTTTCTAGATATAAAGCACAGCAAGACCTAGAAGTCAGTGTAAGGTAATTGCCTGTGTTGATTTGTATCACTACTGGACACCAGATTAGACCTTCAAAGTACCAAGTTTGGCTGTGCTACTTGACCTTTTGTTACCAGTGGGTTAATATGATTTCTACATGTGTAACACCCCATGGTTGGCAGGTGTCTAAGTAATTGGAAGAGGTATTACAGATGTTCGGTGGCTAGGTGATTGACCCTTTCCCTAAGATGTTTCCCCATGTACCTTATTTGTTGTTTCGGGTTCACAGAGTGGTAGGATAGATTGATACGCAACAGTGATTCAATCTCCAACAGGCGGTTCTTTTATTAGGCCACAAAGACTTCTGGATTAAAGATGGTAATTAGGTATATGGCAAGAATTGGATAATCACAATGAGGAAAATGATTATAAGAAAATCACATTTAGCTACAGATCACATTACACAAGGACATTCAATAATTCAATGATCTCAATCAATTCTAATCACAGATATATGCATAGGCTGAGAAAAAATTATGCAACAAGAAAAAAATGAAGATGATTAAGAATACAGTTTTCTGTATTTGCTACTTTCCAAAATATCCCTGATACTCCAAAAATGACCCAAACTGTACAAGCAATTTACATTGGAGCTCATGGATCCAACAGTGCCACAGTATTTCAATGAGGAGTGACTGGCATAACTGGACTTGTTGCACAAAAGATGGGGATCCTGCAGTGCCATAGTGATGCAATGGGGCTGTGGTATAACTGCACTTTTAAAAGAAAGATTGATCCTGGGTTTCAGTTAGTAAATGTCATTGAACTCCAATGTGGTATAAGGATATAGGGAACGAAGGTGTCATAGAATCTCTAACAAACAACTGTCTCTGTAGCAATTATCTCTTGGAAATGTACAACTCAGTCTTTTACTCTCTAAAACAGCTCAATGTTTTTACAAAGTTCTCACAAGCAGTGTCTATGTACTGGTTAGTACTGTGTTTAAACAGGGGTCACTCTGCATGATTCTCACTCAAGTGACTGGTAGCACCCTTTGTTCCATGCAGTCGTGAGTAGTATGTGTGTAACAATGGACAATAGTTCTTAGCATTCATCCTCCTGTAGTCCGCAACAATAAACAGCCCGTTACTCACTCCGAGCCTCACAGATTATTTCAATATCTCCTGGAACCTGTCTCAGTGGGTTCAGCTCTCAAAATGGCTGCCGCGTCCATGCGTCTGCATAGGCCTGGTGGTGTTCGGTCCCCGGCTGCAACATCTCCCGCCCGCTCTCCAGGTTCTCCACATTCGTGGTAGCACCCCACTGCCTTAACTCTGCAGTGCTGCTCTCCACCGCCTCGCATGACCACTCAGTGCGCCAAGTCAGTTCTCAGGCTCTGCTCCTTGCCACACATCCAGCTCCTTTAATGGCTACTCTTCAACAACTGAGTCACTGCCCTTTTCTTCCCACAAGGCTCTGCTTGCTCTGTCTCTGTCCAATTGGATCCTGCCATCTTACGGCACAGAACATGTGACCAGGCTCTGTTCCATTCCATTAACTCCTGCTGTGCCAGTGAAACTCACAAGGTTAGCAAACACTGTTTTCTTCCAATTAAAGGGTCATACACAACTGTCTCTGGGGTACCACACATGCATTGCACTTTTAATACTTAAGGAGTATTATACATACATTGGGGAGTCTATACGTAGGATACCTGGGGTCATGGCAGCATACAGGAGAAGAGTTTAACCTCTTTTTAAGGGGACCCTCTGTTTTTTAATTTTTATAAAATGGAACTTTTATTTGTAGTTATAGATTAAAATCTCCTTTCATAAAATAGAGACACTTCAAAAACCACATTGAACACACACACAAAAGAATTGTATGGATTACATTTCCTGGGTGAAGACAATTTTTTTGTACACTTCTAAAATGATCTTGTGAGTGTGCTCCCATTAATCAGCAAGATTGCTTTCTAGCATGATCTACCACCATGATCTACTATTGAAATGATATCTAATAATCATGTACAGTATTCAGGGGGTCATTCAGACCTGATTGCTGTTGTGCGTTTTCACACAGCAAGCGATCAAGTCCTAACTGCGTATGCACCGAAATGCACACGCGTGTCAGACAACAACAACGGGCATCACCGGTCAGCAACAGGATGGTGCAAAAAATCCAATTGCACGGGTGTTTGCAAGGTGATTGACAGGAAGAGGCCATGTGTGGGTGGCAACTAAGCATTTACAGGGAGTGTCTGGAAAAACGTAGGCATGCCAAAGCGTTTTCAGGGAGGTTGTGTGACGTCCGCTCCGGCCCCAATCAGCCTGATTCTATCGCAGTGGAGGAGTAAGTCCTGGGCTGCGCACAAAGTGAATTTTAGCAGCTCAGCATATACATAGGAATGCACACATGCAGGGCGAATATACACTCCCCCTGGAGGCGGCAACTATTTGAATGCAGGACGGCAAAATTAGAAGCCCAGTTATCAGGTCTGAATGACCTCCTCAGTGTATTAGTTAATTACCAATACCAAGGTACTAAAATATGTGAAATGTGTGTATTACAGTAGTATAAAGTCTGCTTTCCTACCTGTGTCTGTCACAGAATCAAGCCCTTAAAACAGACACTCACATTAGCATAATGTAGTAAAGCTGGCTGCCACAGAAGTCTGCGTTCACATTTGCCTTGTGTCTCAGTCAGAATTAGGCCCCTAGTGTGTAATGACATTGGCCATCTACTCAGATGCTTATTTGTGCCCTCTTTGGCTTTTGTACTGCACTCATTTCAGGTTAAAGTATTGCCTACATACCCATTCACTCTATTACTCATTAAATTAAAGTTGTCACGAGTTTATCCATGTTCTTGGTTGCCTCCATTGTTTACTGTATGTGGTTAGGATGAATTTGGACACTTCAGATACAATTCTGAGTAGGGATGAGCGGGTTCGGTTCACTGAGAACCAAACCCGCCCAAACTTGGAGATCCGAGCCCGGATCCGAGCCAGGCTCAGTTTTGCGCATCTGACTTGGATCCGAAAACAAGGCAAAATGCCATCATCCCACTATTGGATCTCGTGGGTTTTGGATTCTATATATAGTCCTGGTGATCGGCGCCATATTCACTCTGGACTTGGAGAGTGCACAGTAAGGACGTGTTCCTTCTGTGCTGTTAGAAAAGGAGCAAGCAAGGAGAGAGCAGAGGAGGCAGAAGAGAGCAGAGGGGTTGTTTTACAGGAGAGTTGAGTTGAGTGCTTTAGTTTGCTGTCACTGTGTTAGGGCTCTGCATAGTAGCATACTGTGGCTTTGTATAGGACCAGGTGTTCTCTATTTATAAGGGGCTGTGTACTGCCGTACATTACTACTATATATCCTATGTGTGTGATTCAAAGCCAAAAATATATTTCCATTAGTGCGTCACTCTGAATACTAGTACTGTGGCTGCCGTACACTACTGCTATATATCTGTGTGTGATCCAAACCAAAACATATATTTCTATTGGTGTGTCACTCGGTGAAACTACCAGTACTGCCGTACATTACTGATATATTTCTGTGTGTGATCCAAAGCCAAAAATATATTTCTATTGGTGCGTCACTCTGACTACTGGTACTGTGGCTGCCATACACTACTGCTATATATCTGTGTGTGAGCCAAAGCAAAAAATATATTTCTATTGGTGCGTCACTCTGACTACTGGTACTGTGGCTGCCATACACTACTGCTATATATCTGTGTGTGAGCCAAAGCAAAAAATATATTTCTATTGGTGCGTCACTCAGTGACTACTAGTACTGTGGCTGCGAGGAAAAAATTCAATTTTCCTAAGAGACCCGCTGGCGGTGATGCATATCAGTCAGCAACAAGTTTTGACAGCTGGTCTGGAGCTGCCTACAATTACTGACATGTCTACTGTCACTGCATATGATGCTGTCACCATTGAAAGAATGGTGGATGACTATTTCATTGATAGTATCCAAATAGGCATACCAGACAGTCCGTTTCAATACTGGTAGGAAAAAAAGGCAATTTGGAGGCCCTTGCACAAACTGGCTTTGTTTTACTTAAGTTGCCCACCCTCCAGTGTGTACTCAGAAAGAGTTTTTAGCGCAGCCGGGAACCTTGTCAGCGATCGGCGTAGGAGGTTACTTCCACAAAATGTGGAAAGATGATGTTCATCAAAATGAATGACAAATTCCACAATTAAGACCTTTACCAGCAATTACCTCCACAAAGTACAGGGGGACCTGTGATGGTGGATTTCAGTGGGGACAAATTAATAGTGTGTGATGACAAGGATGTACACACTGATGGGGGTGAGGAATCGGAGGATGATGACGACATCTTGCTTCTGTAGAGCCAGTTTGTGCAGGGAGTGATCAATTGCTTCTTTTTTTGTGGGGGCCCAAACAAATCAATCATTTCAGCCACAGGTGACAAATCCCTGTCGCTGAAATGATTGGATTGTTAAAGTGTTCATGTCCTGTTTATACAACATAAGGGTGGGTGGGAGGGCCCAAGGATAATTCCATCTTGCACCTCTTTTCTTTGCATTATGTGCTCTTTGTAGCATTTCTTGGGCATAATTTGTAAAACTGCCATCATGTATGCCACTGCAGTGCCACTCCTAGATGTGCCACGTGTTTGTGCCACCCACTTCTGTTGCTTAGGTTAGTCATCCAGCTACCTCGGTGCATCCTTTTGGCCTAAAAACAATATTGTGAGGTGTGAGGTGTTCAGAATAGACTGTAAATGTGTGGAAATGGAAATGGAACAAAAACACTCCCAAATTCTGTTATTTTAGCTGTTTTGATGATTTTTTTCAAAACAATACAGATCCAAAACTAAAACCCGCAAGGGTGGTTTTGGCAAAACCAATCCAAATCCAAAACATGAAGGAGATCCAAATACAAAACCAAAACCCGAAAAATGGCCCAATGCACACCCCTAATTCTGAGTCAGACGCCCACATGCAGCGGTGTAAATCTCACTCCATGCATCTTTAGACTCACCATTGTACACACCATCTGAACTTGCAACAGCCCTCTGGCAGGTGCAGCTTCTCCATCTGAACATGGCATTCTGTAAGGAGTTGTTCTGCATCATTGAATGCAGTCGCTGTCAGCATCATGCCTACAACATGCCCACATCTGCCTAGACACCTCCCCATTCCCTCCCTGGAATGCCTACTAACATCAACACTCCCTGGGTCCAAATTCACTCTGAGTCTCCATGTGGTAACCTATGGGACGCATGCAAGATACTTACAACATCGCCCAGCTATGTGCATATAAGTATTACATGCGGTTAATGTTTGACTTGGAATCAGTCCCTTTGGATCTGCACATAGATACCTGATATTCACCACTGGTCCACTCAGCTTGAATAACTGATATTTAGATTTTGAAAAAGGTGCAGAATACAATAAAGAGTTTATCACGAAACTGGATTGGCAGTACCCATTTTTTGATAAGAGAGAGGCGAAAGGTCATGGGGATTGGTTTTGCTGTTTAACCTAACAGTGACCTAAAGCCAAGTGAAATGTACTTAATCTTTCACTTTCAATCTTTTTTTTTTTTTATTACCTGTAAATGATTACTAATTTAAAAATATAAAAATATGGGATCTGCACAAAGTCCCACACCTTTCGGCAGCTTGTAGGTTGTTACATTTAGCCCTGTGCATGGGTTGGGGCTTGTAGACCAGTGCTGGGGATCCATGCGGTCAGCATACCGAACCCGGGATCCCAGCAGCAGAATGCCGGAGTGTGTGTGTGTGTGTGTGTGTGGGGGGGGGGGGGGGGTGGTGAGTGCAACAAAGCCTCTTGCAGGCTCGCTGCACTCGCCACACAGCGGGCTTAGTGGCTCAGACACCCATGAGTGTAATAGGAATAAAGGCACAGGATGTCGAAGTCAAAAATATTACATACACACTGCATCCAAACTCCAAACAGATGAGTCTCTGTGCGTGCGAATACACGCAGCGTGCACAGCGATATATGGTGGCATACACATTCACACAGACAAGCCACAAAGATATATTCAACACATATTTCATACAACACATAAATTAAACATGTCAAGCACCAGACATTATACTGTATTTATATAAGAGAGTTATAACAACACATATATATATAAATATAAATATATATATATATATATATATGTGTGTGTATTATTGGAGCGGAACAAGTTAATTATATCATGCCTAGTGTCAAAATTATCAGGAGAATGTGTGGAGTAATTTGATAGCTATGGGAAGATTGTAGCACATTGCAACGATTAGTTATGATTAAATGTATGAAATCTAAAGTCACTCATTAGAACAAAGACAGCATGTGTGCAGCAAAAACAAGTGGCTAACCCCTCTTCAAACTGGATGTTGCTTGCATATGAACTGACCAATAACACATCATGAATGAGACATTTCCCTCCCCCGGACCAATAACAGAAGACTCAGTCCCAGACATGTACCTCCCCCAATACACAGTATATTGGTATTTCCCCTCACCCAGGAAGCTCTGTTAGTTGCTGTTGATGTAGATTCAAAGATGGAGAGGACTGTGCATTGAGAGACAAGGTGAAGTATGCTGGCTGTAACTGAACCTTATGTAACTATCTGCTTCTTATGTAATTGTAACTGTAACCCTATTTATATATATATATATATATATATATATGTTATAACTGAATGATATAATGTTCATATGTTATATTGTATGCATACCCTTTTAATATCAAATATATATCTCTGAGCGTTGGACCTCAGCCTACAATGTGTGTGACTGCTTGCTTTCTCTTAAGGATATAGTGTTTGCGACGTACAGCGCAGTTTTATCATATATGGTAATAAGATGCGCCTTGTGTCCGCAGCATATATTGACGCTGGCATTTCAAATGTTTATTTAGAAATAATTTGAACTTCACAAGGGAAAAGAGCAACATACTGTAGCACAGTAAAA
The DNA here is from genome assembly GCF_028390025.1 of Pseudophryne corroboree. Lineage (NCBI taxonomy): Eukaryota > Metazoa > Chordata > Amphibia > Anura > Myobatrachidae > Pseudophryne > Pseudophryne corroboree. The sequence goes on along the minus strand of NC_086446.1, from coordinate 415,971,080 downwards.
ATAAATACTAATCTGGCACTTAGCTAAGAGGCCAGATATAAATAGTCAGAGTTCTAATAATTGTTCAGTAAGGAACATGTGTTCCAGGTTCCCACCTCTGGCTGTAATGCAGAACAGATAGTACATTTACACATACTGCTCTGAAACATTGGCTGCTGTGCTTTAAATGGGAAAGTGCCATAAATGCAGAGCATGGAGAAACTAAACGTAAGTATGTAAGATTCTTTACAGCGCTTAAGATTCTTTACAGCGCTGGACCAATTCTTCAAGTTAATTGCCATAAGATGATGGTAGAAGCTAGCGTAGATTCAACAGATGTAATAGCAGAAATGTGGAAGGTTGGATATCTTCTTTTCTTGATTCATTAGACATATTTATCACAATCTGCATCTTAGATGCAGATGGGATGTGACAAATTTGACCAAACCGCAATGCGATATTTAAATACATTGCAAGGATGATTCAAATATCGCATGCAGAGCTTGCAAGAAAGCTCTGTCTCTGCAAACCCTCTTACTGCACTTTCAGGGTATTTTTCATGAAAAGTACCCTAAGCGTGTGACCACGCACGCACTGCCCACTACCCCCCCCACAGACATTCCCTCATCTCCGCTTACACATGCAGCGAGGACCTATGGGGGGCCATTCCGAGTTGATCGCTAGCTGCCGTTGTTCGCAGCACAGTGATCAGTAAAAAAAAAATGGCTAATCTGCACATGCGTATGCACCGCAATGCGCATGCGTGATGTACGGGTATAAAGTCCTTTGTGGTTTTGCACAGGTTCTAGTGAAACTTTCAGTCACACGGCACAATGCAAGAAGATTGACATGAAGTGGGCGTTTCTGGGTGTCAACCGACCGTTTTTAGGGAGTGCTTAGAAAAACGCAGGCGTGTCGGAGAAACCGCAGGCGTGGCTGAACGAATGCTGGGCGAGTGTGTGACGTCAAAAGCTGTCCCTCTGTCGTTAGAATCAACGCACACGAAGAGTAACTACAGGGCTAGTCTTGTTTTGCACAAAAAGATTTTGCAGGGGCTCAGCTGCACAGGCGTTCGCACTTCTGCAAAGCTAAAATACACTCCCCAGTGGGCAGCGGCAATGCATTTGCACGGCTGCTAAAAACTGCTAGCGAGCGATCAACTCGGAATGACCCCCTATGATTGGTGATCCGTAAGGGCAGCTGGTCATCTGATTCTGTGCTGTGCTGTGACCATCGGTGCTGTAAAGTGAGATGCCGGCTTCACAGCATCTGAGTTTACTTTACTGTACCAGCGGACCACAGCAAGAGCACAGTGATCAGATGACCGGCTGCCCTCCCAGATCACTGATCACCAGTCCCTGGGTGTAGGTAAGTGTTTTGTTCTGTGTTTTTTTTTCTTTACATAGAAATTAATTTTAGTAAATTCTACAAGTATGGGAAATGCATACCGGTTACTAAAACAATGCGAATTTAAGGGCTTGGAGGAGAATTTGGTGAATTCTCCTCCAATTACCTATTAGTACATTCATGTGATACTAAAATAATGAGAAAAGACTGTGAAAACACCCTTCTTCACACTATTTTAGTAAAAAATATTATTATAAATATGCCCATAAATGGGCATACAGTAAGTCATTGATGGTTCTGCCTTAGGCTGGTATTACAGAAGTTGGATTTCTTTTTGTACCTTTATCAGTTTCCTACCTTACATACCGGTAACTATTTCCTTAATTTAATAACTCAATAACTTAACTACTGTACTCTCCAGGAACATCCATAAACTGTGGAATTTGGGGAGTCCACAACTAGAGATGAGCGGATTCGGTTTTACTCGGTTTTACTCGGTTCTCAAAACGGCATCTTATTGGCTCACGGATGTCACGTGTTTTGGATAGCCAATAAGATGCCGTTTTGAGAACCGAGTAAAACCGAGTAAAACCGAATCCGCTCATCACTGTCCACAACACAGACTCTAAGGATAGCAGGTCACCCTCCCATGCTCTAATGTAAGCAGGCTAAATTATTGGATGATTAGATTAGGTAAAGAGATTTGTACCTAAACCAGCAACAGAGAGAAAGACAGCATGTGTTGTATAACCAATGCTATACATTGTACCAGTTGTCTGTATACCTTTCCCCTTTGATACAATAAATCAATGCAGAATCTCAGCAGGAGTATTAGCTGAGCAAAGCTTTATGTTAGTCAAACAGGTCATAAATATTTTCTTTTAACTCTAGCAAAGAAACAAGTATTGTTTTTTTCCCTCAAGTTTATTAAAAAAGCTCTGGGGAATTTCTGTCCATGATTTCACGTGAAAATTTTTGGAATAATTAAATGCAGTATCATGCAGAGAATCAAAATCTAAAACACTTTCATTTCAGTAATGTCAGTTATATGGGAGTGTTTGATACTGGCAATAGCCGTTTCTCAAAACTCATACCGCAACTATTCCATGGAGACTAGTGTAAATCCTCCTATAACTCCTTGTATCCTGCACTTCTGACTCCTAGGCTGTCAGCCCTCATCATCCTAGTTATTTACTCTTAGGTATTCTCTCTTTTACTTAATACCCCTACCCATTTAATACTGCTTAACCCCTAAAGACAGTGAAAGTCACAATTAACACATATAACGGGTCATTCCGACATGATCGCACACTACCGTTTTTCGCAGCGCAGCGATCAGGTCACTACTGCACATGCGTTTGTACTGCAATGCGCAGGCGTGTTGCACGGGTACAAAGTGGATCGATGCTGAGCGATGGATTTAACAAAGAATCCATTCGCACAGCTGATCGCAAGAAGATTGACGGGAAGAAGGTGTTTACGGGTGTCAACTGACCGTTTTCAGGGAGTGGTTGGAAAAATGCAGGAGTGTCCAAGCGTTTGCAGGGCGGGTGTCTGACATCAATTCCGGGACCAGACAGGCTGAAGTGATTGCAGCGGCTGAGTAAGTTCAGAGTCCAGACCAACTCAGAAACTGCACAAACTGTTTTTGTACTGCTCGGCTGCACAGGCGTTCGCACACTTGCAAAGATAAAATACACTCCCCTTTGGGCGGTGACTATGCGTTCGCACGGCTGCTAAAAACAGCTAGCGAGCAATCAACTCGGAATGACCCCCATAGTGCCTATTCTTCATCACTTAAGTGCCCTTTACACATGCTGAAACACTAGTTTTCTTATGTTAACGGGACCATTTATTATTAGGGGTCCGCAAGGGCTGGCATCTTTCAGTTTAGAGGGCAAACCCAAACCACTGGCCCTGGCACTCCTACTTGCATATTGCAACATAACATATTTAACCTAGTAAGCCTTTCTTCGTATTCCAGTGCAGGGCCGGCAACAGAAATCTTAGGGCCCGGTACACTGATATCTCTGTCATGCTGAGGTGCAGGGGCGGATTGGGATGGAAAACCAGCCCGGGAAATTAATGGAAACAGCCCTAATGAGAGTGTGGTCTGATGAGGGGGTCGGGTCTGTTGAGGGGGGCAGGACCCCTCCTCATATTGCCTGATTGTACGCAATTGAGGCCTTCCTTGTGTCTTTTGTTGCAGACCAGGGGCGGATTGGAAACTAAAAGTGGCCCTGTAAAATTTTTAGAAGTGACCTGACATGGGCAGCACAAGAGGTATAACATACCAGGTAGCCATGGCAGCATCACTGGATGCCAGAGTTGCTGTACTGCAGAGATGGAATTTCAGAATGAATGGGGACAATGCAGTGTACTCTGGGGGCCATTCTGACCTGATCACACCTGAGCTTACATTGCACAGGCGCATTGTTGCCCGGTGACAGCGTTCGCCTGGCAGTGACACCGCTAGCGAAGAAAGCGGACGCAGCAGCAACCGCAAGAAGATTGACAGGAGGAAGGTGTTCCGGGGCATCAACTCACCGTTTTCTGGGTGTGAAGATCCGAACGCAGGCATGTCGAGGCGTTTGGAGGACGGATGTCTGACGTCAATTCCAGGACCTGCAACGCTGGATTCATCGCACAGGGTAATTAAGACTTGTTTTGCATAGCAGGGATGCACAAGCGATCGCAACCTTGCTATGCAAAAAAACACGGGCAGCCAAAGCGATCGCAACCTTGCTATGGTAAAAAACACTCCCCATAGGCGGCGTCTAGATGATTTGCAAGGGCAGCAAAAAGTTGCTACGTGCGATCAACTCAGAATGACCCCCCTTGTGCGGTGGGCTGCCTGTCATGTGGGGGGTGGGGCCACATGACAACACACAAAACAGGCTGCACAGACACTTCAAAATATACCAGGAATCTTCCTGGTGAGCCCTATGGCCAATTCGCCCCTGCTGAGGTGTGTAGGTGTAGGTATGTGTTTGTGTAGATGTATGTGTGTGTGGGCCCGAATGGAGCAACACTTGAATTGCTCTGTCGGGTGCCATCTAGTGGCTGCCGGTGCACCATAAAGGTGAGGATCAGCAGTAGCCTTTTATTATATAGGATATTTTGGAGCTCAGACAAAATTTTCTTTGACGCCCCCCATCTTTCTGCCGACTATCACTATGCAGACTGCCCCTTTCTGCAGTCTATACCTATTCTGAATGCCCCTCCCCCATTTCTGCAGACTATTGTCACTATTATGACCCCCACTTTCTGCAGACTATTGTCACTAGTATGAACCCCCCCCCCCCCCCCCTCTTTCTACAGATTAACATTATTGTGACTATTCATTATCATCAATAGCATTAATTACTGTTTTGAGAGTGTTATTTCTTTTGGGGGAGAAATTTAATATTTTAACTTGAAAATACAGCAAGAAAACAGTACACTGTGGATATCACATCAGTATTATATAATATAATAATCTATACATACTAGGGTCACACAATGCAGTGTCCTGTATTTAGGGTGTGTAAACTCACACAGAAACAGCATCAGTATAAAATACCTTACTGTACAGAGAACCTTATAATACATATATCTCAGTCTATAAATGCACATGCCAATTCAATCATTATAGCTGGTTATAAAGACAGATACTGGCAACAGGTGTAAGAGGCAAATAGTGATGGAGGAATTACCAGGGGCTAACAGCTGACTCTCACCTCCACACACATGACCCAATATTGGTGCTAGGAAGCAGAGGTGATCTGATGCTGATGTGGAGGAGGAGGAGCACAGACAGACAGGTGACCAAATACTGGTGTTGGGAAGCAGAGGTGATCTGATGCTGATGTGGAGGAGGAGGAGGAGCACAGACAGACAGGTGACCAAATACTGGTGTTGGGAAGCTGAGGTGATCTAATGCTGATGCTGGTATGGAGGATGGAGGGAGGGAGGGTACTGACAGGTGACCTAATGCTGGTGTTGGGAAGCTGAGGTGATCTAATGCTGATGCTGGTATGGAGGATGGAGGGAGGGCACTGACAGGTGACCTAATGATGGTGGTGATGACTGAGGTGAGGAGAGTTGGGGGGGGGGGTAGTTGTGTGTAACAGACCTGCGTTTAATTCACAAATTATATGCCGCCCCCATAGACAAACACAACCAAACGTATCTCTGAGGTGTCAGGTTAAAGCCATTTTTCAGATCCGAGTGCACTTCTGTACTCCTTGAGACAGAGAAGAGGCAGGTGACGTCCAGGAGCACCAGTGGGACAGGCATAGACAGAAAGGATAATAATTATATAACAAGTATACAGAATCAAGCGCTACTATGAGTAGTCAGTCTCCCAAAGACAGTTATAATAAGAAGAGAGAAATACAAATGATCATAATAAAAACACAGGGATTGTATAAGCTCAACAATTGATAAAGTGCCAAATGTAGGGGATGCGTAAGAGAAGTCCCATATAAACGTTAATGGACAGTTCAAAAGGCAGGTTTGTTTAGTCTCAGTGCAATCATCCAGTTTGTAATATTACCAGCTCTGTGGCCCAGAATATAAGATCTAGTTGGTGGTGATTTCTGATGGCAACAGGTATCAGCTCACTATTAATGGAGTCCTTAGTCCACAGTCGATTTCCCAATATTTAAAAAGGGTAGCAAAACTCATCCTGAAAAACTATAGACCGATCAGTTTGACATCAATTGGGAAAATATTGGAAGGAAAATTAAAGGATAGCATACAGGAGTACTTGGATACCTCTAATGTTATTAATAGGAACCAGCATGGTTTCATAAGGGACAGGTCATGCCAAACTAACTTAATTAGCTTCTACGAGAAAGTGAGAAAAAACCTTGACCAGAGTAAACTGTAGATGTGGTCTATTTAGATTTTGCAAATATCAGTACCTCACAAGAGGCTGATTTTCAAACTAAGAGAGCTCGGCCTAGGAACCACCATTTGTACTTGGGTAAGTAATTGGCTAGATAACAGGGAACAGCAAGTTTTGGTTAATGGGGTGTTCTCCAACCGGGCCACTGTATTCAGTGGAATACCGCAAGGGTCAGTACTCATGCCACTACTGCTCAATAAATTTATTAATGACCTAGGAATAGGTCTGGAAAGCACGGTGTCATTTTTTGCAGATGATACCAAACTATGGGGTGTATTTACTAAGCCTTGGATGGAGATAAAGTCGCTGGAGATAAATTACCAGCCAATCGGTTCCCAACTGCCATGTCACAGGCTGTGTTTGAAAAATGACAGTTAGGAGCTGATTGGCTGGTACTTTATCTCCAGCGACTTTATCTCCATCCAAGGCTTAGTAAATACACCCCTATGTAGGGTAATTAACTCAGCCAAGGATTCAGAGTCCCTACAGAATGACTTACTTAAAATGGAAGTTTGGGCAACTAAATGGAGAATAAGGTTTAACATAGAAAAATGTGAAGTCATGCACTTTGGAACATAAAAAAATTAACCATGCAACCTACAAATTAAATGAAGAGAATGTCGGGGAAACAGTAATTGAAAAAGATTTTGGGGTTCTCATTGATAATAGATTTAACAACAGTACCCAATGTCAGAGTGCAGCAACCAAGGCAAATAAGATATTAGCGTGAATAAAACGGGAATCTGAGACAAGGGATGAGAGTGTAATCCTACCATTATATAAATCATTGGTACGGCCACACCTTGAATAGTGTGTACAGTTCTGGGCGCCACACTATAAAAAAAATATACTAGAGCTGGAAAGGGTTCAGAGACGAGCTACAAATTGATAAAGGGGTTTGTGGCACTGGAATAAGCGGAAAGGCTTACTAGGTTAAATATGTTTACACTTGAAAAAAGGCATCTAAAAGGAGACATTATTAATATATATAAATATATAAAGGGGCAATACATGTAGTTATCAGGAGATTTGTTTATTAGAGATCTCTACAAAGGACACGTGGACACCCGCTGAGGTTAAAGGATAGAAAATGTCATACCCAAAGAAGGAAGGTGTTCTTCACAGTAAGGGCAGTAAGGATCTGGAATTCTTTACCAGAGAAGGACGTAATGGTGGACTCAGTCATCAAATTTAAGAATGGGTTGGATAAATTGCGAACTGAGAAAAATATCCAAGGATATAGCATTTGAAAAGATTGTATTGCGTAACTACGGGTATATCTGGTTATTTACAGAATAATCTAGGATCTAAATAAAGGTTGAACTCAATGGACAACTTGTCTTTTTTCAACCTTATTAACTATGTTACTATGAGTTGCTTTAAAATAAGCCAAATGAAGCACTGTCCAATAAGATGGAGGAACTCTTTCCAAAGTAGCTCATAAATGGGCACAGGTCTCTAACAAATTTGGCACAGGTCTACTGATTACAGACCAAATCTCAGCTGGCCGCATGGAAGGTTACATACGCACACGCGGGGGTGGGGATGGGGGTTCCGAGTACCTAGAAACCCCCCCTGGCCACTGATCTATCGCACATGTAACCGATTGTTTTATAAAAAAATTATACAGTCCAGAGCTCAGTAGCAGCAGCTGCCTCCGTTCTTACATATGCAAAGGAAGGCAGGCAGCTGGCTGCATGTAGAGGGCGCTGAAGCTGGAGCGCGCAGCTCCTCTCAGGAAGTAAAGGTCTCAGCATGAGGATTTGAGGTGGAGCATGCAGTGACTTTGGGAGGCAAAGGAAGGATTTGCCTCCGGCCACCAACTGTGAAGGGGACATAGATGAACAGGGCAGGTGGAGGGCCAATGCACGCTGGGACCAATGCACGATTACTGACAGTTTAGGGCCGTCTCCCCCACCCAAAGCTGTCTTTATAAACTGTGCGGGGAGCGAGAGAGGAAATCCATCCAAGGCAGCAGTAGGGGAATTCTTCCAAATGCATCTCTCACCACCCACTGCTCACAGTGATTAGTCTCTCACATTATCTCAGCACAAGGGTCAAAAGTGTATGTGCTGAGCTCTGATGCTGGTGCTGATTAGAAGAGCACCCAACACCTGCTTCCCTGACCCATGGAACATTGCGGATCTCTCAGCATGGCCCCCATCTGGGACTGTGAGTAATCAGTCTGCCTCCTCTGTCTCCACGGTCAATGGTCCTGTGTTCCCATGGCTCTTGCCTATCTCTGCCACCCACTGCTTCTGTTTCTCTGCATGTATCTGTCTCTCTATATTCTGTACCCACCATCTATCTCCCCCTCTCTCTGCCCACTAGCTGTCTCTCCCACCATCTTTCTCCCTCTTTGCCCACCAGCTGTCTCCCCCTCTCTCTCTGCCCACCATCTGCCACTGTCCCCTCTCTATGCCCACCATCTGCTACCCCTCTCTCTGCAGCACCATTTGTCCTCCACCTCTCTCTGGCCAGATCGCTCCCAGGCTCTCCCCTGCAGTTTCCAGACTACATAGGGTAAAAAAGAGAGGGGGGGCACTAAATTAGGTGTATTTGGGGTGCTGCTACTGTCGGCTGTGTGTATAAATAAACTGAGATATATTTATATATCTGTATATATATTATTAATAATGTAAACTAGGGCACTATGTTTCATAAAATAAACTAAGGTACTACTATAGGGCAAAACATCTGTATCCTACTATGGTTCAGAAAATTAACTAATGCAGTATTATGGGGCATAATAATGAACAACTACCGTGGAGAGATGTTTCTCTAGAAGCTTTGGGACAGGGCCCCCTTCAAAATGTTGCTATGGGATCCACAAAGTTCTGCATCACACATGCACAGAGCTTAGAGTCACGCAATCCCACACCTCCTTTCTATAATAAGAAGTGGAAGATGGCGTTTGCAGGTAAACTCCAAAATCTTTATGTTTTCAGAGTTTGCTGAATATCAAGAGGCGGGCTGGGACGGGGGCAGAGAGACATCTGCCCCCCAGGCCGTTAAAATTTTGCTACTCTGATGGCCACAGGTATGAATCGCTATCTACATGACTGATAGCCAGTAAGCAGACAGAAAATACTCTCAGGCTGCTCCAATAGTATTTACACAATCATAGTGGCTATGTAGTGTCCTCTGTCTGCCTCCAGGCCGCCAGACATAACCCAGTGGCAAACGCAGGATTTTGAAAGGGGGGTTTCCAAATAGTTGGTATCAGAACTTATGAAAAAAAATCTCAGCCACCATCACCCCCCTCCCCCGAACCCCCCTCCATAAGCAGAAAGCATAGCCATCATCATTCTCCTCCTGGGGACTGTGGCAGCGGGATCCACGGCGGGACTGTGCAGCGCAGTGTGAAGTCATGACGCTGCTAATCGTCATGATGCTACAAACCCTCAGTGCTCCTCTGGGAACGGAGCCTGCCACCTGCCTGGCTAAGTACCAGCCCCCTGCAGACATGGGGGCGGCTATCAACTGGCAGGGCCTACCGGTGGATCCCTCTGTACCCCCCCCCCCCTTATGTGTGCCACTGTCTGGGATTGGATATACCTTTCCCATATAGTATAGAATTTACTAACTCTGAATTCTTTCTTTAAAGAGGCTGTCAAAGTCGGAAAGATATCATGCTACACGTTGCCATATATCCACCCCATGCGCGTGCCTGCTGCACGTGCATATTCTCTCCCGTGCGTGCGGATACTCGCAGCCGCGTGATGGCGCCTCGGCCATGCGCTCGAGCGCGTAGTATGTGCATTTACGGTAGAGTTTGTGTGCGTCTAGCGGGCGACTCAATCGTTAAATAATAAAACCAAATAGTATGTTTTATAGATAATGTTCCCCTTAATAATGACTGTAAGTTTGTTTAATGTAAATGGTCGCTGGACAGAGGAATTCCTCTTTGTATGGTACGAAGGGTCAGACAGGGTTTGAACAGCTGTGTCTGGTACCTAACTAAAGAACATTTTATTAGAAACAATCCGGTGCTGGTTAGGTAAAGATTAGTCGCTCCTGCGTATAGTTATGGCCATTAGTATTTTCTGGACATTTACTATATTTGCGATTCATTACCCATGCGGCGGGAATCTTCAGATTCCCTCCCACCTGAGCAGTTTGATATAGTCACAGCCCACCTGTTCAAACTAACCTATGACCTTTTGTTATGATGCAGGGAGACATTCCTGTGTCCAATGAACAATGAGATTATAGGCCCCTTTGTAGTGTACTGTACTCAGTGTATATAAGATCAGCCAGCCTGGGCAGCTCTCTCACTCTCCACAAACGGTTTTCATCTTGACTAACTTGGAGCTGGTACCAGAAGCTGCGCAGCGATCATTCCCAGTGTGTGTAAGTAATTCTCTGTAATCAACTTGTTCCCTGTTTGTATTGGCCATACTCTCTCTCTCTCCGTTATTGTATAAGATTGTGACGCAATTGTATATTTCTGTCTAGATATTCTGTTAGAATTATATGTTAGCTTGTAGTGTATGACTTGTAAACTGATTCCCCTTTTCGATATAACTAAAAGCTTGTTAGTAAAGGTGTTGGAACCTTAGCAAGGTATCGTGTGTTCATTACATTGCAGAGGGTAATAGGAGCGTCTCAAACGCTCAAGCAGCTTTAGCATTAACAAGGTTAAGCAGCGTTATATCGCTACAGTATTTCAGTACAAGGTTTACAGTATAAGAGTATCCTTTCTGTGTGTTACATTCAAGGTTTACTGATTGTCATCCCGTGAGCGTCTGCGCCGCTCGTGTTCAAATCGTGGACTCGAGCGTCCGCTACGCTGGTAGCGTAGCATTACGGTAGTCGCCCGCCTATAGCGTGCTCGACACCACGCATTAAGTTGTGAGCGAGCATGTCGCATGTGCGTCTCGACCACGACTAAGCGTCTGCTACGCTAAGTGCGTACCCTTACGGTACCCCATACGCCAATTGCGTACTGAGTCTCTTACCCAATTTATAGTAAATGTAATAAGATAAATAGATAGCCTTATCAATTGGCGGCTCGTCCGTCCTCCACATATCCGCACTAGCGAACACAGACTTTATCTGTCAGCAAGGGCGGGAAGGCAGTATCCCTTCGTATCGGGATACAGTAGTGCTGGCTAGATAAGCGTCTGTTTCGCTACGTTAAAGGAGTGCTGGTGGAATCCGGAACCGGAGGTAAGAACAATACGCTATTGTCTTTTAAAACTGTTTATTTCTGTTTTGCGTACACACACGCACGCACGCACGCACACACCTGTATTTCTTTTCATTTGTGTATTTTCACATATCACTTTCCTGTTTGCCATTTCACAATTGATAACGTGCTGAGAAAGATGTGTTGCTATTGGTAGTTAAAAGTAATATTAATACGTTAAGGAGTAATTTGTAATACACGCGCATGGCTTGCCTAAGATACAAGGAAGTTTGGTGTGATGTTCGGTAGATGATTACAGTTAAAGATCATCTACATTGATATAAACGTGTTAATTGTATTTCTGTGGATATACCTGGCTTGCATACACGTGTCTCTAACAAAGGGCGGGACTAGTGTACGCGACGCAAGGGCCGACGCACGGAGCGTATATTACGCAACGGAGCGTCTGGGTACGCCCACATAATACAAATCACACGATAGAATTGTTTTAGTTAGGCGATAAGGAGGCAACGTGATAATAGCGCAAATCGATCTCAGAGTCCAAAATTTTAAGCTAATAGATCCTTCTCTAGTTGCAACTCCGCGGGATTAGCCTGCGATACTGAATGAAAGGGATTTCTGCGCAGAAACGAAAGTAAAGAGTATATGAGGTGAAAGAGTGTGTATACATATATACAAGTTTCTAATTTTTTTGGGTTGAACCACAGGAAATCATCGAGTTCTCGTGAAGGTACATACGTGTAAGTGACTGCACGGTGGCTTGGGAGGCATCCCTTGTTAAACATTTAAAAAAGAGCATTAGAGTATAGCAGACCAGGAGGTCTACTGTAGCACAGACCAGGAGGTCCAGACAGACCAGGAGGTCCAGGTACAGCAGACTAAGAAGTCCGCTATAGATAAAGAGTAAAAGAGCACAACACCAGAAAGGGTTGGTGCGGTACCCATCTAGGCCATTAAGCTCAGGCTGAAGGAATTCGCAGCCACAATTTTCGATTCCACTGGTCGCTCCGCACATAAGATTAGTTGCTTATGTGCAGAACGATTGTACCGCATGTAATTGTGTGCATTAGTTAGTAACCTGACCCAGTACCATTTGCGTACGCTAGAGGGGTCATAAACGCTATTTGTACATTCTAACGTGATTTGTGTAATTTTTTTTATTTTAAGGGAGGTTCGCTGGTCACTTGGGAACTATCCAACAACCAATAGTTACTGGAAAGGGTTAAGTGCTCTTCGGATCACACCCACATGTTCCAGTAAATAGAGGTTCAGGTCGCAGGGGCCCTAGGTCGAGTACGCCAGCGCTAGGGCAGTGTGTGGGCGTATTGGTCGACGTGGGCGAGTGAGTGGAGTACTCGGTAAACTTCCGCCGCCGGCCTACCCCGGACATCTTGGTTTTTGTAAGGGTTCGCTGAAGACCCTGATTTGAAGGTCAGAGGTAGTGAAAGCAACACCTGCAAAGATGGAGGCCAGTTGTTCAGGTAGGGGGCGATCAACCTCGGTTCGGGTTGACTTAGTAAACCGACCAATCGGGTCGGCAAGGTATGTAATGTGTGAGAAATACGGTTCACACACAGAAGTTTTGTGCGATGAATGGGAAAGAATGACTGTGCACGATGGGGAAAAGTTCCCACGGGTAGGCAGTTTTAGTCCCGAGGTGTTACAGAATCTAAGGAGAAGGATATGTCTCATTAAATCTGCAAAGAGACGGATCAAACATTATGATTATTTACAGTTATGGCAACAGGAAGGTGAAATACAAAGAGGATTGGCTCAAGCGGGTGGATCTAACCCTATCAGAAAACTGATAGCCACCGCGCCACCACCACCATACATAACGGGAGAGAAGGTGGTTACAGAGAATGGCACACTGGTGAATGATAAACATGCACTTAGTAACTGTATAAATGTTAAGAATAATGTAACCAAGATTGTTGATGCTAATATTAACCCGTGCAAGCTGTACCCTGTTTTAAACTTTCCCCAGGATTGTGACCAAGAGGATGAACCAACAACAATATCGGCACTCTCTCTAGCAGCCACCATAGCAGAAACAACAGTGGGCACGTCCCAACCAGTAAGAGCAGTATCAAAGGCCCCTAGTGGAGGGACAGGTGAGGTCGTATCAACTGGTAAGTACGGCACCATACAATATGCTGAAACCATTTCACCACATGCTGTAGAATCTACTCAGAATGATGTTATTGAACTTAATCCCGTTAGGGTAATTGCAGTGCCAAATGGGAAAACTGACACTTCAGGAGTCACTCCTCTCAGACACATCGCCATGCACTGCCCCTTTTCCCGAATGGAATTAAGATCAATGGTGTCTGAATTCCCTGATCCTAGGAAAGATCTAGTTGCAAGCCAGGAATATATTAGAGAGCTAGGAAATACTGTGGAGCCCAATAACAAAGACTGGCAGATATTGCTGAGGGCATGTTTACCCTCCAATGTCGACTCAGCGAGATTTTTAGCTGACTGTAAATTAGATGAAGATGTACCCCTTACGGATGTGTACAACCAAGATAATGTAAAGAGAATAAATTTACAGTTAAAAGAGTATTTTCCAGCTGTTGTCAAATGGAACAAAATTTTCTCCATCAAACAGAAAGAGGGAGAAACAGCTGCTGATTATTTTCATCGGGCACTACAGGATATGGCTAAGTATACAGGCATAGAAGACATTAAGACAAATGTGAATCATAGAGAAGTAGCAGTATCTGTGTTAATGGATGGTTTAAAGGAAGTATTGAGGACGAGGGTACAGACCACCCAACCATGTTGGCGAGGTCTGTCGGTGGCTACTTTGAGAGAGGCCGCTATTGATCATGATCGGAATATCACCAGACACAGGGAGTCGCAGAGTGATAAGTTAATGGCCGTAAGTATACAGGCCCTGACCACAAGGCCACCTCAGTATAAATCTCAGACCCCTGTGGGTAAGTCAAATGTGGTAACTTGTTATTTCTGTCATAAAGAGGGACACTATGCACGAGACTGTAGATCAAAGAATGCACAAAAATCATATCAACCCCCTAGACAACGACATGACACACGAAATTGGGATCAAGGACCGCAGAGACGGAGTTATGAGCCACACGCAGGGGAAACAAAAAGGTATCCCCCAAAAAGAGACTGGCAAGTCACTGATAGATCCCATTTACCCCCTTCACAGGTAATAGCTGCCAGCGCAATGCAGGGAGGCCACCACGCACCATAGGGGCGAGGCCACACCGGTAATCTGCAGCCAGTGAAATTAATTGCGAGCCTTGGAAGTGAACCCGAGGTCACAATTGATGTAGCTGGTAAATCTCTAAATTTCCTTGTAGATACGGGGGCGGCCAAGTCAGTGATAAATTCGACCGTGGGCATGAGAACCACTGGTAAAACAATTCCAGCCATGGGAGTAACAGGAGTAGTACAGCACTACCCTTTAAGCAAACCTGCAGAGATTACGATAGGGCCTTTGCATACCAAGCATTCTTTTCTGCTGGCTGCATTGGCTCCGACTAATCTCCTAGGGAGAGATTTACTGTGCAAAATGGGATGCGTCATATACTGTACTCCTGAAGGTGTGTTCTTGGACATACCCGAAAACCACGCTCAGGAAGCGCAGGATATGCTAGACTCCCCAACAAGATTAATGTCACACACTGTTGTTGTAAATAGGTGTCCGTCCAAGGTAGAGGAAATGATTTCCCAGATACCGGAGTCACTTTGGACCAAGGATGGACAAGACACTGGATTGATGGCAAACGTAGCCCCAGTAGTTGTGCAAGTAAAAGATGGTAGGATAGCTCCAAAAATCCCACAATATCCTCTGAAGCCAGAGGTGGAGTTAGGAGTCTTCCCTGTAATAGAGCGCTTGCTACAACGGGGCATTCTGGTAAGAACGTCCAGCACTGCCAATAGTCCCATCTTCCCTGTTAAAAAGAGTGGGGGGAGGGGTTACAGATTAGTGCAGGATCTAAGAGGGATCAACAAAATAGTTGAGAGTCAATTCCCCGTAGTGCCAAATCCAGCTGTTATCCTTATGCAAATCCCTCCCACTGCCAAATTTTTCACTGTGATTGACCTCTGCTCCGCCTTTTTCTCGTTACCTCTGCACCCTGACAGTCAATACTTATTCGCATTCACATACAGAGGAGTTCAGTACACTTGGACTCGATTACCACAAGGTTTCATAGACAGTCCAAGTATTTTCTCACAAGCTCTGCATGATTGTTTACAGTCTTTCCAACCAGAGAGTGGATCAATATTGTGATAAAACCAAATATTTATCTTATTTAAAACCCTTTAAGAGGTCTAAGAACACTGTACACTATTGACGTATGGAGTACCGTAAGGGTACGCACATTGCGTAGCAATCGCTTAGCCGTAGTCGAGACGCTCAAGCGTCACGTTCGCTCACGGCCAAGAGATCACAGGCAGGCACGCTATTGGCTGCCGACTAACGTAATGGTTCGCTATAGCGTAGCGGACGCTCGGGACCACGAGGAGATCACCAGCGGCGCTGACGCTCACAATGTTAAACCTTTATATGTAAACCATGAACAATGCATTATACAGGAAAACCTTAGTGTAGTGATAGAGTGTAGATGCAACACAGTGTAACCTTATTAACTTAAAAGCTGTTCGAGCGTCACCGACGCTCTGAGAATACTTAACACTATAAGAAATACACAAATACCGGGCTTAGGGTCTAACGCCTTATATGAATGTTATACTTGAAAAAGAATAATACAATACAAGTCATACACTACAATATAACATAGACTAACTAACCAGATAACTACACAGGAAATACAATACAATACAATAACGTTTAAGGGAAAATGAGAGAGAAAGAGGAGGAGAGAGAGAGAGAGAGAGAGAGAGAGAGAGAGAGAGAGATAAGGCTCACAATAACAATAAAGACAATATGATTGCGGAGAAAACTTACGCACAAGGGGAAACGATCGCATGCGCCTTTCTGAATATCCAGCTCCCGATTATCAGTGATGAGAACCGTTGAAGAGAGTGACCTGGATCAGATCGGCTTGTCTATTTATGCCCCACACACAATACACTTCAATGGTCCCTACAATCTCATTGTTCATTGGACACAGGAATTCGTCTTCGCATTATAACAAAAGGTTATAGGTTGATTCATACAGGTGGGCTGTGTCTATTTCCAACTGCTCAGGTGGGTGGGAAACTAGGTTTCCCGCCGCATGGATAAGTAAGTGCAAATAATAGTAAATGTACATAAACTTCTTATGTCCATAACTATTTGCACAAGCGATTAATCCGCTTCAAACCAACACCGGAATATTGCTAATTAAATACTCTTCCGATGGATACTAAACACCACTGTATGACCCATGTCTGACCCTTCGTATCAAACAAGGAGGGATCTCTTTGTCCATGAACATGCTATATTAACTAAACTTTCAGAATCTATCAAGGGGACCATGATCTACAAAATACATTATATAGTTAAAATATGTAACGATTGAGTCGCACGCTGGGCACACAGAAACTCTACCGTAAATGCGCATACCATGCGCCTGCGGGTGCACGTAACAGCGGGTATGCGCACGCACGGGAGAGCGCACGCATGCGCAGCGCGGACCTGTATGAGGTGCAAATATGGTAGTGTGCATCGTGATATTTTTCTGACTTTGACAGTCCACCCTTTGGCAGTCAACAATAACTGCCACTTCCTAAAACATTTCAAAACGAGAAAAATATATGTCAGGTGTAAATACATTTCCATGGTTGGGTAAGGGAGGAGAGAAGAAGGTGTGAAAAGGGTATGACCTAGTGAGATAGCAGTAGCATGTGTGTATGAATCCATGTTTGGGGGGTCATGTATCATCGTGCCGTACGTGTTTTAGATCAAGCTTCGAGGTATTGCGAAGTATACATTTAAATTCCTTCTTATCCCGTGGTACGGGTCTGTGGATGGGCTGTCAAACGTTACCGAGCTCTTTTCGGCTTTTGGTTGCAACAAAATGGGGGAGCACATTTTAGTTGATGATACACGAATGGGGGAATATGTGATTGCTGATATCTGTGCCTGTATTCCCTATCGACTATGTGTGTCATTACCTGAAGGTTGTAGAGATGAAGATAAAGAACAATTATGGTAAATGCAGTGGTATTCTATGTCAGGTTAATGAACATTTGTCGGTTGAAGTCTTGTTCGGTGTCTGTTGAATGCAGTCTTCTTTTGGGCTTTTGCCAAAAAGTGTGGGTAAAAGCTTTGTCAATGTCCATAGACTTACAAAAGTGTTGGGCTAGCGTAATTTTAAAATTTCTAGGGAAACTGTGGGTCTATGGCATAGTTCATCAAATATCTGTGTATAAGGTTGTCAAAACTTCTTCTTTAATCCATCAGTTGTCTGTATACAGGATCATCAAATTCCTTGTCCAAGTGGGTCTTTTTACCTTGGAGAAAACGAAAAAACAGGTGAAAGAAACGGACCGTATAATCGCATTTTCATCACATCATTGTTTCTACCGTTGGGTCATAAATCAAATCCATTGGAATTACAATTTCCTCACTCCTTAGACTCATTACCCTGGTACTACGTTTGCACTTCATTAAAACCTGACCGCATCTAAATATCAAGCCAATCGTTATGACGACACCCAAGATACATAGGAGAAACTTCCCTACATCCATTATGACTCCTTGAGCCCATTCTCCTAAACCAGAGAACCAATTTCGCGGGTTCAACCATGACACCCAACCAGTCAGCTCATTACCCACAGCAGCAAGGGTGAGATTGTGTCTCCTGCGAAATTCCCACTTTAATTGGAGAATGTCGTCCATCTTTTGGTCAATGACCTCGACCGGATCCTCGGTGCTATTCGTAATATATGTGCAGCATTTCACGCCGTACTGCGTTGCCAGTGTGACACAATATCCACCTGTCACTGCTGTGAGATAATTAAGAACCATTCTATGCTGAACCAGTTCTGTTTTATAAGCTTGAAGCTCTCTTCCAGTATACCTAAAAGTGTCATCATACATTTCTGTGATATTATCTAACAAATTTGCAAGCGCAGAGATATATCTATAGTTCATCACTCCTCTAGCGGTGCGAGTGAAATCTAGCGCAAGTAGAACCTGAATCCCGGTGGATTCATGGATCATGTCAGAGGCCGAATGCTCTGTCCTTTCTGTCAGTGGCCTTTTAACTACGTGCTCGTAGTGGGTGTGAGTATAAGGAGCTTGGGCACCACGGTGTATATCTTTCATTTTGGCATGTGATACAGTCATTACTTCAGGCAGTACTTTTCCAGTATAACACAATCCTTCAGAGTTTGGGGCAAGCCACTTATACGCCTTCCTCCCGCATATGAAATATGCATCATCGGGGAGAACATATGGGACGGAGTAGGACATAACCATATTACACATCCTCCATGTGAAATCTCCTACCCCTAATTCTCCCATCTGTCTAGTACACGTATAAGTTTGTACGATGTGTGCACAGTATCCTGGTGATACCTCTCCAACTCTCGTAATCCTACTTCCTAGGGTATACCTATATCGGAAAGATTTTTCTCTACTGGCTATGTGGCGTATAAGCTTTGTATCTGTAGGCATTCTATCTGCTCTATATGAAAAGGTCATGGTTTGGTTACTCCATGACACTTCCCAATTTCCCGGCTTTCGGGGATTGGTAATGTTAAAACATATTAGGGATCTATCCACATGATATTGGTGGAGCTTCAAACTAGGTGGACTGGAGATATTAAACCTCCTGTCCACCGGTCTCCCACCCTTTAGCTCAAGTACCTCTCCTACCGTTAAAGGGAATAGTACTAGTCCTGATTTGCTATGACCTTGAGGTACTTGAGAGCATACCCAACAATCTGTCTGATTTAACACATTACCCACTAAGGAGTGATAGTCACTCAATGGATGCCGGTCCATGTGGATATTAAAACTGGATTGGCATTTCTTGATGCACCCATCCTCAACTACATTGTCACAGAGCCTACAGATACAGTTTTCTTCAGCTAACAATCCTTCACAATTCCTTCTATTGTCAATGCTATCGGATCGTTTTCTGATACTCACCTTTACTTGTTGGTTAAGTTGTTCTTGGAAAACTACGCCTCCATCTTTGTCATCAGAACCCATTCCAGAACCTCTCTCGACCTCCATGGTACTCTCGCCGGAACAGACTGCTCTGGTCAACATCATGGTCAACAGGAAAATCCGGATCACAGTCTCTTGGGGCAAGTCCATCTTATAGGAGGAAACGGAGAAGAATGAGAAGGGGGAAAGAAATAATTTGAGGGAGATGGGATGGGAAGTTTAGAGAAAAACAATAAAAGGGAACAGGGAATCGACAACTGCTTCCGATCTTATGATTTTCAATGCTCAGTTGCCGCCTCAGTCCTCTTGGAACAGGCACTCCAGTGATACAACTTCCTCTACCGTCTGTTCCTTATCACGGGACCTCTCTGGATCAGCAACCTTCTTACAGTGGGACGAATGGACCCAAGTCTCTCTCTTGGCAACCTTCAATGCTGTAGTGCTAGTCAATAAGACTTGGTATGGTCCTTCCCATCTGTCAATAAGGCAACCTGAGCGTAGAAAATTCCGTATCATTACATAATCCCCAGGTTCAATGTCATGACAATTACTATCTGGTAAATCAGGAATCACCAACTTCAAATTATCATTTTGATTCCTTAGCTGTTTACTCATGTTAACCAGGTACTTTACAGTCACTTCATTGTTACACTTCAAATCATCCTGAGGGTTAATCATAACATGCGGTTGTCGACCAAACAAGATTTCAAAGGGAGACAGATTAAGAGGGGACCTGGGAGTGGTTCTGATGCTGTATAGTACAATGGGTAAAGCTTCTGGCCATGTCAATCCTGTCTCTGCCATAACTTTGCTCAGTTTATTTCTAATAGTGCTGTTCACTCTTTCCACCTTCGCACTCGCCTGGGGACGGTATGAAGTGTGCAGCTTGCTATCAATTCCCATCAACTTACACATTCCTTGAAAGACATCACCTGTAAAATGGGTACCCCTATCACTTTCAATTATTCTAGGGATACCGTATCTACATACAAATTCCTGCACAATTTTCTTAGCAGTAAACATAGCGGTGTTTGTGGCCGCAGGAAATGCTTCAACCCAATTTGAGAATACATCTATACAAACAAGTACATATTTCAAATTTCGACAAGGGGGTAATTGAATAAAGTCAATCTGTATTAAATGAAAAGGGCCGCCTGTAGGAGGGATATGAGATGGTTCTGTTGGTATTGCCTTTCCGATATTCTTTCTCAAGCAGGTAAGGCATGACATTGCTCTCTTACTCGCATGAGATGAAAATCCTGGGGCGCACCAATATGCTCTTACCAACTTGCACATTCCCTCCTTGCCCAGATGAGTCAGCCCGTGTGCTGCCTCAGCTAAACATGGAAGATATGCTCTGGGGGCCACTGGTTTACCTTGTCCATCCGTCCAGAGTCCTGAGGACTCCTGGCCATATCCCTTTGCCTTCCAGACTGCCTTTTCCTGCGTGGAACACAAATTTTGCATTTCACACAACTTCTGTGTGTTGATGGTATTAAATACCATCAATTGTGTGGTGTCTGTCTGTCTGGGGTTTCTGGCTGCTGATTTAGCAGCTTCGTCTGCTCGGCTGTTACCAAGTGATACCGGGTCTTGGCTATATGTGTGAGCTTTACACTTGATAACAGCCACTCTGTCGGGTTCTTGTATCGCTGTCAGAAGTCTTTTGATGTGGGCTGCATGCGCTACCGGTGTACCAGCTGCCGTCATGAAATTTCTGAGGCGCCATAGGGCTCCGAAATCATGGACTACCCCGAAGGCGTATCTAGAATCGGTGTAGATATTGGCTGACTTGCCCTTAGCCAATTCACATGCTCTGGTTAGGGCAACCAGTTCAGCAACCTGGGCCGAGTGAGGTGGGCCTAGCGGTTCAGCTTCTATGGTGCCTTGGTCGTCTACGACTGCGTATCCAGTACACAAGTCTCCCGAGTCTGACTGTCTGTGACAACTACCATCCGTGTAGAAGGTAAGATCTACATCTTCCAGTGGGTTGTCACTGATGTCAGGCCTTGCGGTAAAATTTTGGGTCAAATATTCCATACAATCATGCATGTCATCTTTTGTATTAAATCCTCCTTCCCCATCACTCTCATCCTCCACCCTTTGTGCCTGTCCAGGCACACCTGGGAGATATGTTGCAGGATTTAATGCACTGCATCTCCTTATGGTGATGTTTACGGGGGCCATTAGTGCCAATTCCCATCTTGTAAACCGTGCTGATGAGACGTGCCTGGTTTGGGCAGAATTTAGCAAGGCTGACACTGCATGTGGTGTATGAATTGTGAGGTTGTGACCTAGCACTACATCTTCGCTTTTCGTTACTAGCAATGCTATCGCAGCAACGCTTCGCAAGCATGTGGGGAGGGGTCGCGCTACCGTATCTAGCTGAGCGCTGTAGTATGCTACCGGCCTGCTGGCATCACCATGCTTTTGGGTTAGGACGCCTGCCGCGCAACCAGCACTTTCTGTTCCGTATAGCTCAAAGGGTTTCCCATAGTCTGGCATACCTAATGCTGGTGCCTGCGTTAGGCACTGTTTAAGTCTCTCAAATGCCATTTCGGACTCGCCTGTATGCGAAATCCGATCAGGTTTGTTTGAGGAGACCATCTCCTGCAAAGGTAATGCCAGAATGGAAAATCCTGGGATCCAGTTACGGCAATACCCACACATTCCTAAAAACGTTCTGATCTGCTGCTGGGTTTGTGGCAGAGTCATGTCTCTAATTGCTTGAATTCTATCAGCGGTCAGGTGTCTCAGTCCTTGTGTTAGACAGTGTCCCAAACATTTTACTTTAGTTTGGCATAATTGCAACTTGTCTTTGGAAACCTTGTGTCCTGTGTCTGAAAGATGAAACAGGAGCTGTTTCGTATCCTTTAGGGACGCTTCCAATGAATCTGAACACAGTAGTAAATCATCCACATACTGTATCAATACTGATCCACTCTCTGGTTGGAAAGACTGTAAACAATCATGCAAAGCCTGGGAAAATATACTTGGGCTGTCTATGAATCCTTGTGGTAATCGAGTCCATGTGTATTGGACTCCTCTGTATGTAAATGCGAACAAATATTGGCTGTCAGGGTGCAGAGGTACCGAAAAGAAAGCGGAGCAGAGGTCAATAACAGTGAAAAATTTCGCAATGGGAGGGATTTGCATAAGGATGACAGCTGGATTTGGCACTACGGGGAACTGACTCTTAACTATTTTGTTAATCCCCCTTAGATCCTGCACTAGCCGGTAACCCCTCCCCCCACTCTTTTTCACAGGGAAGATGGGACTATTGGCAGTGCTGGATGTTCTTACCAGAATGCCCTGTTGTAGCAAGCGCTCTATTACGGGATACACTCCTAACTCCACCTCTGGTTTCAGAGGGTATTGTGGGATTTTTGGAGCTATCCTACCATCTTTTACTTGTACAACTACCGGAGCTACGTTTGCCATTAATCCAGTGTCCTGTCCATCTTTAGTCCAAAGTGACTCTGGTATCTGGGATGTCATTTCTTCTACTTGGGAGGGAGTCCTATTTGTCATAATGGTATGTGACATTAATTTTGATGGGGAGTCTAACATGTCTCGCACTTCCTGAGCGTGATTCTCAGGTATGTCCAAGAATACACCTTCAGGAGTACAATAAATGACGCACCCCATTTTACACAATAAGTCTCTTCCCAGGAGATTTGTCGGTGCCGATGCAGCCAGCAAAAAGGAATGCTTGGTATGTAAAGGCCCTATTGTAACCTCGGCTGGTTTGCTCACAGGGTAGTGCTGGACTACTCCCGTTACTCCCATGGCTGGAATTGTCTTACCAGTGGTTCTCATGCCCACTGTCGAATTTATCACTGATTTGGCCGCCCCCGTATCTACAAGAAAGTTTAATGATTTACCAGCTACATTTATTGCAATTTCGGGTTCACTTCCAAGACTTGCAATCAATTTTACTGGCTGCAGATTACAGGTATGGCCACACCCCTATTGGGTATGGTGACCTCCCTGAATCCCGCTGGCAGCAACTACTTGTGAAGGGGTTAAATGGGAACTGCCAGAAGTTTGCCAGTCTCCTTTTGGGGGATATCTTTTTGTTTCCCCTGTATGTGGCTCATAACTCCGTCTCTGCGGACCCTGATCCCAATTTCGTGTGTCATGTCGTTGTATAGGGGGTTGGTATGATCTTTGTGAATTTTTCGCTCCATAGTCTCGTGCTTACCCACCGGGTTTGGTGATTTAAACAAAGGCTGCTTTGTGGTCAGGGCCTGTATACTTACGGCCATTAACTTATCACCTTGTGACTCCCGGTGTCTGGTGATATTCCGGTCGTGATCAATAGCAGCCTCTCTCAAAGTAGCCACCGACAGACCTCGCCAACATGGTTGCGTGGTCTGTACCCTCGTCCTCAATACTTCCTTTAAACCATCCATTAACACAGATACTGCTACTTCTCTATGATTCACATTTGTCTTAATGTCTTCTATGCCTGTATACTTAGCCATATCCTGTAGTGCCCGATGAAAATACTCAGCAGCTGTTTCTGACTCTTTTTGTTTAATGGAAAAAATTCTATTCCATTTAGCTACAGCTGGAAAATACTCCTTTAACTGTAAATTTATTCTTTTTACGTTGTCTTTGTTGTACACATCTGTAAGGGGTACATCCTGATCCAATCCACAGTCAGCTAAAAATTGAGCTGAGTCGACATTGGAGGGTAAACATGCCCTCAGCAATATCTGCCAGTCTTTGTTATTTGGCTCTACAGTGTTTCCTAGGTCTCTGATGTATTTCTGGCTAGCAACTAGATCTTTCCTAGGATCAGGGAATTCAGACACTATGGTTCTTAATTCCATTCCGGAAAATGGGCTATACATGGCAATGTTCCTAATGGGAGTGACTCCTGTGGTGTCTGTTTTCCCATTTGGAACAGCTATCACCCTAACGGGAGCAAGTTTAATAATGTCATTCTGATTAGATTCTACAGCCTGTGGTGAAATGGTTTCAGCATAGTGTAAGGTGCCGTACTTACCCGTTGATACGACCTCACCTGTCCCTCCGGTAGGGGCCTTTGTTACTAATCTTAAGGGTTGGGCCGTGCCCACTGTTGTTTCCGATATGGTGGCTGCTAGAGAGAGTGCCGATATTGTTGATGCTTCGTCTTCTTGATCACACTCCTGGGGAAAGTTCAAAACAGGGTACAACTTGCACGGGTTAATACTTGCATTGGTTAACTTATTAACATTTACACAGTTGCTAAGTGTTTGTTTGTTACACCCTAGTGCGTCATTCTCCGCAACCAATTTCTCTCCTGATATGTATGGTGGCGGCGGGGCCGTGGCTATCAGTTTCCTGATAGGATTAGATCCCGCCGCCTGAGCCAATCCTCTCTGTATTTCACCCTCCTGTTGCCATAACTGCAAATAATCATAATGTTTGATTCGTCTCTTTGCTGATTTAATGAGACATATCCTCCTCCTTAGATTTTGTAACACTTCTGGGCTAAAGCTGCCTACTCTTGGGAACTTCTCCCCGTCATGCACCGTCATTCTCTCCCATTCATCACATAAAACTTCTGTGTGTGAACCGTATTTTTCACACATTACGTACCTTGCCGACCCGATTGGTCGGTTCACTAAATCAACCCGAACCGAGGTTGATCGCCCCCTTCCTGAACAACTGGCCCCCATAATTTGCAGGTGTTGCTTGCTCTACCTCTGACCTTTATATCAGGGTCTTCAGCGAACCCTTACAAAAAACCAAAATATTCAAAGATAGGTTGACGGTTGTAGTTTACCGAGTACCCCACTTACTCGCCCACGCCGACCAATACGACCTCCACACTGATATAGTGCTGGCGTACTCGACCCAGGGCCCCTATGAACCTTTGTTTACTGGAACATGTGAGTGTGATCCGCAGAGCATTAACCCTTTCCAGTAACTGTGGGGTTGTTGGATAATTCCTGAGTGACCAGCGAACTTCCCTTTTAAAAATAAAAAATTACACAAATCACGTTAGAGTGTACAAATAGCGTTTATGACCCCTTTCGTACACAAATGGTACTAGGTCAGATTACTAACTAATGCACACAATTACGTGCGGTACAATCGTTCAGTACATAAGCAACTAATCTTATGTACGGAGCGACCAACGGAATTGACATTCAGCAGCTGCGAATTCCTTCAGCCTGAGCTTTATGGCCTATATGGGTTCCGCCCCAACCCTTTTTGGTGTCGGGCTACTTGACTCTATAGCGGACTTCCTTGTCTGCTGTACCTGGACCTCCTGGTCTGTTATGCGACCTCCTGGTCTGACCTCCTGGTCTGCTACAGTATGACCTCCTGGTCTGCTTCACTCTAATGCTCTTTATATGTTTAACAAGGGATGCCTCCCTAGCCACCGTGCATGTCACTTACACGTATGTAATTTCACGAGAACTCGATGATTTCTGTGGTTCAATCCCCAAAATTGTAAAAACTTATATATGCAAACACTCACTCACCACATGTACACTTTTGTTTCTATTTCTATTTCTGCGCAGAAATTTCTTTCCTTTAGACCAGATGTGTTGTAAATTTGGAGAAGGATCTGTTAGTCTAAATTTCGGACACTAAAATAGACTTGCGCTATTTATCGCGTCGCCACCTTTTCGCCTGTTAAAATAACACTAGCGTGTGATTTGAGTTACGTGGGCGTACCCGGACGCTCCGTTGCGTAATATACGCTGCGTGCGTCGGCCTTTGCGTACGCGAGTCTCACCCTTTGTTAGAGACACGTGTACACCAGTCTTTGTCCACCGTAACACAACTAACACGTTTATCAATGTAGATGATCCTTGATCATCTACCGAGCACCACACCGATCTCTCCTTGTATCTTTAGGTAGAGCTGTGTGCGTGCTTTACAATTTACCCCTTAATGTATTACTTTTACTCTTTAACTATTAAATAGCGACAAATCTCTCTTAGCACGTTTATCAATTATAAAATGGCAAACAGGAGAGTGATATGAAAATACACGAATAAAAAAGAAATGCAGATATGCGTGTGTGCGTACGCAAGACAGAAATAAACAGTTTTAAAAGACACTAGCGTGTTGTTCTTACCTCCGTTTCCGGATTCCCTCAGCACCCTTTACAGACGCTTATCCAGACAGCACTACGAGGAATATGATCTCCCGCCCTTTGCTGATGGATAATGTCTGCTGAAATTACCTAGCAGAGATATGTGAAGGACGGACGAGCCGCCAATTGATAAAACCAAATATTTATCTTATTTAAAACCCTTTAAGAGGTCTAAGAACACTGTACGCTATTGACGTATGGAGTACCGTAAGGGTACGCACATTGCGTAGCAATCGCTTAGCCGTAGTCGAGACGCTCAAGCGTCACGTTCGCTCACGGCCAAGAGATCACAGGCAGGCACGCTATTGGCTGCCGACTAACGTAATGGTTCGCTATAGCGTAGCGGACGCTCGGGACCACGAGGAGATCACCAGCGGCGCTGACGCTCACAATGTTAAACCTTTATATGTAAACCATGAACACTGCATTATACAGGAAAACCTTAGTGTAGTGATAGAGTGTAGATGCAACACAGTGTAACCTTATTAACTTAAAAGCTGTTCGAGCGTCACTGACGCTCTGAGAATACTTAACACTATAAGAAATACACAAATACCGGGCTTAGGGTCTAACGCCTTATATGAATGTTATACTTGAAAAAGAATAATACAATACAAGTCATACACTACAATATAACATAGACTAACTAACCAGATAACTACACAGGAAATACAATACAATACAATAACGTTTAAGGGAAAATGAGAGAGAAAGAGGAGGAGAGAGAGAGAGAGAGATAAGGCTCACAATAACAATAAAGACAATATGATTGCGGAGAAAACTTACGCACAAGGGGAAACGATCGCATGCGCCTTTCTGAATATCCAGCTCCCGATTATCAGTGATGAGAACCGTTGAAGAGAGTGACCTGGATCAGATCGGCTTGTCTATTTATGCCCCACACACAATGCACTTCAATGGTCCCTACAATCTCATTGTTCATTGGACACAGGATTTCGTCTTCGCATTATAACAAAAGGTCATAGGTTGATTCATACAGGTGGGCTGTGTCTATTTCCAACTGCTCAGGTGGGTGGGAAACTAGGTTTCTCGCCGCATGGATAAGTAAGTGCAAATAATAGTAAATGTACATAAACTTCTTATGTCCATAACTATTCGCACGAGCGATTAATCCGCTTCAAACCAACACCGGAATATTGCTAATTAAATACTCTTCCGATGGATACTAAACACCACTGTATGACCCATGTCTGACCCTTCGTATCAAACAAGGAGGGATCTCTTTGTCCATGAACATGCTATATTAACTAAACTTTCAGAATCTATCAAGGGGACCATGATCTACAAAATACATTATATAGTTAAAATATGTAACGATTGAGTCGCACGCTGGGCACACAGAAACTCTACCGTAAATGCGCATACCATGCGCCTGCGGGTGCACGTAACAGCGGGTATGCGCACGCACGGGAGAGCGCACGCATGCGCAGCGCGGACCTGTATGAGGTGCAAATATGGTAGTGTGCATCGTGATATTTTTCTGACTTTGACAATTGATACAGTATGTGGATGATTTACTGCTGTGTTCAGATTCACTGGAAGCATCCCTGAGAGATACGAAACAACTCCTGTTTCATCTTTCAGACACAGGACACAAGGTTTCCAAGGACAAGTTACAATTATGCCAGACCCGTGTGAAGTATTTGGGACACTGTCTAACACAAGGACTGAGACACCTTACCGCTGATAGAATTCAAGCAATTCGTGACATGACCCTGCCACAAACCCAGCAACAGATTAGAACGTTTTTAGGAATGTGTGGGTATTGCCGTAACTGGATCCCAGGTTTTTCCATACTAGCCCTACCTTTGCAGGAGATGGTCTCCTCAAACAAACCTGACCGGATTTCGCACACAGACGAATCTGAGATGGCATTTGAGAGACTTAAACAGTGCCTAACGCAGGCACCAGCATTAGGTATGCCTGACTATGGGAAACCCTTTGAGCTGTACGGAACAGAGAGTGCTGGGTGCGCAGCAGGTGTCTTAACCCAGAAGCATGGTGATGCCAGCAGGCCGGTAGCCTACTATAGCGCTCAGCTAGATATGGTAGCGCGATCCCTCCCCACATGCTTGCGAAGCGTTGCAGCAATAGCATTGCTAGTCACAAAAAGCGAAGATGTAGTGCTAGGACACAACCTCACAATTCATACACCACATGCAGTGTCAGCCTTACTGAATTCTGCCCAAACCAGACACGTCTCATCAGCGCGGTTTACAGGATGGGAATTGGCATTGATGGCTCCCGTAAACATCACCATAAGGAGATGCAGCGCATTAAATCCTGCAACGTATCTCCCAGGTGTGCCTGGACAGGCACAAAGGGTGGAGGATGAGAGTGATGGTGAATGAGGATTTAGTACAGGGGATGACACGCATGATTGTATGGAATATTTGACCCAAAATTTCACGGCAAGGCCTGACATCAGTGACAACCCACTGGAAGATGTAGATTTTGCCTTCTACACTGACGGTAGTTGTCACAGACAGACGGACTCGGGAGACTTGTGTACTGGATACGCAGTCGTAGATGACCAAGGTACCATAGAAGCGGAACCGCTAGGCCCACCACACTCAGCACAAGTTGCTGAACTGGTTGCCCTAACCAGAGCATGTGAATTGGCTAAGGGCAAATCAGCCAACATTTACACAGATTCTAGGTACGCCTTCGGAGTAGTCCATGATTTCGGGGCCCTATGGTGCCTCAGAAATTTCATGACGGCAGCTGGCACACCCGTAGCGCATGCAGCCCACATCAAAAGACTTCTGACAGCGATACAAGAACCCGACAGAGTGGCTGTTATCAAGTGTAAAGCTCACACATATAGCCAAGACCCGGTATCACTTGGTAACAGCCGAGCAGACGAAGCAGCTAAATCAGTAGCCAGAAACCCCATACAAACAGATAGTACACGACTGATGGTATTTAATACTGTAAACACACAGAAATTGTGTAAAATGCAAAATTTGTGTTCCCCACAGGAAAAGGCAGACTGGAGGTCAAAAGGATATGGCCAGGAGTCCTCAGGACTCTGGACAGATGGACATGGTAAGCCAGTGGCACCCAGAGCATACCTTCCAAGTCTAGCGGAAGCGGCACACGGGCTGACTCATCTAGGCAAAGAAGGAATGTATAAGCTAGTAAGAGCTTATTGGTGCGCCCCAGGATTTTCCTCCCATGCGGGTAAAAGAGCAATGACATGTCTCACCTGCTTGAGGAAGAATATCGGAATGGCAATACCGACAGAGCCATCCCATATCCCTCCGACAGATGGCCCTTTCCAGGTAATACAGATTGATTTCATACAATTACCACCTTGTAGAAATTTAAAGTATGTTTTGGTCTGTATTGATGTATTCTCAAATTGGGTTGAAGCATTTCCCGCGGCCACAAATACCGATGTGTTTACTGCAAAGAAAATTGTGCAGGAATTTGTGTGTAGGTACGGTATCCCAAGAATAATTGAAAGTGATGGGGTACCCATTTCACAGGTGAAGTTTTTCAAACAATGTGTAAGTTGATGGGAATTAATAGTAAGCTGCACACTCCGTATCGCCCACAGGCGAGTGCGAAGGTGGAAAGAGTTAACAGCACTATTAAAAATAAATTGAGCAAGGTAATGACTGAAACAGGACTGTTATGGCCCGAAGCTTTGCCAATTGTATTATACAGCATCAGAACCACTCCCAGGTCCCCTCTTAATCTGTCTCCTTTTGAAATTCTGTTTGGTCGACAACCTCATGTTATGATTAACCCCCAGGATAATTTGAAATGTAACAATGAAGTAACTGTAAAGTACTTGGTTAAGATGAGTAAGCAATTGAGGAATCAGAATGATAATCTAAAGTTGGTGATTCCTGATTTGCCAGACAGTAATTGTCATGACATTGAACCTGGGGATTATGTAATGATACGGAATTTTCTACGCTCAGGTTGCCTTATTGACAGATGGGAAGGACCATATCAAGTCTTATTGACCAGCACAACTGCTTTGAAGGTTGCCGAGAGAGAGACTTGGGTCCATTCGTCTCATTGTAAAAAGGTCACTGACCCAGAGAGGTCCCGTGATAAAGAACAGACGGTAGAGGTTGTATCACTAGAGTGTCTGTTCAGGGAGGATTGAGACGACACCTGAGCGCTGAGAATAACAAGACCGGAAGCTTGTCAAGCCAGATTTCTTTTTCCCATTTGTTATTTTCTCCAGTTCCCACCTCCCTCCTATTTCCTTTCCCCCTTCTTATTTTTCTCCTTTTACTCCTCTAAGATGGACTTGCCCCAAGAGACTGTGATCCGGATTTTCCTGTTGACCATGATGTTGACCAGTCTGTTTCGGTGAGAGTACCATGGACGTCGAGAAAGGATTGGGAATGGGTTCTGATGACCAGGATGCAGGCGTAGATTTCCAAGAACAACATAATCACCGAGTAAAGGCGAGTATCAGAAAACGATCTGGTAGCATTGACAATAGAAGGAATTGTGAAGGATTGTTAGCTGAAGAGAACTGCATCTGTAGGCATTGTGACAATATAGTTGAGGATGGGTGCATAAAGAAATGTCAGTCCAGTTTTAATGTCCACATGGACCGGCATCCATTGAGTGACTATCACTCCTTAGTGGGTAAAGTGTTAAATCAGACAGACTGTTGGGTATGCTCTCAAGTACCTCAAGGCCATAGCAAATCAGGACTAGTACCATTCCCATTAACTGTAGGAGAGGTACTTGAGCTAAGTGGTGGGAGGCCGGTGGACAAGAGGTTTAATATCTCTAGTCCTCCTAGTTTGAAGCTCCACCAATATCATGTGGATAGGTCTTTAGTATGCTTCAACATTTCCAATCCCCGAAAGCCGGGAAATTGGGAAGTGTCATGGAGTAATCAAACCATGACCTTTTCATACAGACCCGACAGAATGCCCATAGACACAGAACTTATACGCCAGATAGCCGACCATAGGAAATTTTTCCGGTATAGGTACACCTTAGGAAGTAGGACCATGCGAGTTGGAGAGGTATCACCAGGATACTGTGCACAGATCGTACAAACTGATACATGTACTAAACAGATGGGAGAATTAGGGTTAGGAGATTTCACATGGAAAATTTGTAACATGATAATGTCATACTCCGTCCCATATGTTCTCCCCGATGATGCATATTTCATATGCGGGAGGAAGGCGTATAAGTGGCTTGCCCCAAACTCAGAGGGATTGTGCTATATTGGAAAAGTACTGCCTGAAGTAATGACTGTAACCCATAACAAAATGAAAGATATTCACCGCAGTGCCCAAGCTCCTTATACTCACACTCATTACGAGCACATCGTTAAACGGCACTTGATAGAGAGAACAGAGCATCCAGCCTCTGACCTGATCCATGAATCCACCGGGATTCAATTCCTAATCGCGTTAGATATCACTCGTACCGCCAGAGGAGTGATAAATTATAAATATATATCTGCGCTTGCAAATTTATTAGACAATATCACCGAAATGTATGACTACACATTCAGGTACACTGGGAAAGAGTTACAAGCCTACAAAACAGAACTGGTTCAGCATAGGATGATTCTCAATTACCTCACAGCTGTGACAGGCGGGTATTGTGTTACCCTGGCAACTCAATATGGAATAAAGTGCTGCACGTACATTACAAACAGCACGGAGGACCCAGCCGAGGTCATAGACCAAAAGATGGATGACATTTTACAATTAAAGTGGGAGTTTCGAAGGAAACACAATCTCACACTCGCTGCTGTGGGTAATGAGCTGACCAGTTGGGTGTCATGGTTGAACCCACGAAATTGGTTCTCGGGCTTAGGAGAATGGGCCCAAGGTATTATTATGGATGTAGGGAAATTTCTTTTGTGTATTCTGGGAGTCATCATATTGGTTGGCCTGATATTTAGATGCGTTCGGGTTTTAGCGAAGCGTAAAAGTAATACCAGGGTGATGAGTCTAAGGAGCGAAGACACTGTACTAAGAACAACTAATTTGATGTATGACCCAACGATAGAGACAATGTTGTGATGAAAATGTGATTCCACGGTCCGTTTCTTTCACCCGTTTCTCCTTTGTTTTCCTCCAAGGTACAAAGACATCCGCTTGGAAGAAGAATTTGACAACCTCTTTTATACAGACCACTGATGAACTATGCTACAAGCCCCATTTTCCCTAGTGACTTTAAATTTTATGAAAGCCCAAATATTTTAGTGACTAACTTTCTGGACAATGGAAAAAACTTTTGCCGTCATTTATAGCAAAAGCATCAGGAGACTACAGTCAACATGTACATCGAGACAAGATACAAGACAAGACCTCAATCAGCAAATGTATATTAAACTCACATAGTTTATGACTGCATTTACCATAATTGCTTCTTATCTTCATTTCTACAACCTTCAGGTAATGACACACATAGTCAATAGGGAATATAGGCACAGATATCAGCACTCACATATCCCCCCATTCATGTATCATCAACTAAAATGTGCTCCCCCATTTTGTTACAACTAAAAGCCGAAAAGAGCTCGGTAAAGTTTGACAGCCCATCCACAGACCCGTAATACGGGATAAGAAGGAATTCAAATGTATACTTCGCAATACCTCGAAGCTTGATCTAAAACACGTACGGCACGATGATACATGACCCCTCAAACATGGATTCATACACACATGCTTCCACTATCTCACTAGGTCATACCTTTTTCCCACCTGCTCCTCTCCTCCCTTTACCCAATCATAAGATGGTATTTACTCTATGACATATATTTTTCTTTTTGAACTGTTTTAGGAAGTGGCAGTTATTGATGACTGCCAAAGGGTGGACTGTCAAAGTCGGAAAAATATCATGCTACACGTTGCCATATATCCACCCCATGCGCGTGCCTGCTGCACGTGCACATTCTCTCCCGTGCGTGCGGATACTCGCAGCCGCGTGATGGCGCCTCGGCCATGCGCTCGAGCGCGTGGTATGTGCATTTACGGTAGAGTTTGTGTGCGTCTAGCGGGCGACTCAATCGTTAAATAATAAAACCAAATAGTATGTTTTATAGATAATGTTCCCCTTAATAATGACTGTAAGTTTGTTTAATGTAAATGGTCGCTGGACAGAGGAATTCCTCTTTGTATGGTACGAAGGGTCAGACAGGGTTTGAACAGCTGTGTCTGGTACCTAACTAAAGAACATTTTATTAGAAACAATCTGGTGCTGGTTAGGTAAAGATTAGTCGCTCCTGCGTATAGTTATGGCCATTAGTATTTTCTGGACATTTACTATATTTGCGATTCATTACCCATGCGGCGGGAATCTTCAGATTCCCTCCCACCTGAGCAGTTTGATATAGTCACAGCCCACCTGTTCAAACTAATCTATGACCTTTTGTTATGATGCAGGGAGACAATCCTGTGTCCAATGAACAATGAGATTATAGGCCCCTTTGTAGTGTACTGTACTCAGTGTATATAAGATCAGCCAGCCTGGGCAGCTCTCTCACTCTCCACAAACGGTTTTCATCTTGACTAACTTGGAGCTGGTACCAGAAGCTGCGCAGCGATCGTTCCCAGTGTGTGTAAGTAATTCTCTGTAATCAACTTGTTCCCTGTTTGTATTGGCCATACTCTCTCTCTCTCCGTTATTGTATAAGATTGTGACACAATTGTATATTTCTGTCTAGATATTCTGTTAGAATTATATGTTAGCTTGTAGTGTATGACTTGTAAACTGTTTCCCCTTTTCAATATAACTAAAAGCTTGTTAGTAAAGGTGTTGGAACCTTAGCAAGGTATCGTGTGTTCATTACATTGCAGAGGGTAATAGGAGCGTCTCAAACGCTCAAGCAGCTTTAGCATTAAAAAGGTTAAGCAGCGTTATATCGCTACAGTATTTCAGTACAAGGTTTACAGTATAAGAGTATCCTTTCTGTGTGTTACATTCAAGGTTTACTGATTGTCATCCCGTGAGCGTCTGCGCCGCTCGTGTTCTCCTCGTGGACTCGAGCGTCCGCTACGCTGGTAGCGTAGCATTACGGTAGTCGCCCGCCTATAGCGTGCTCGACACCACGCATTAAGTTGTGAGCGAGCGTGTCGCATGTGCGTCTCGACCACGACTAAGCGTCTGCTACGCTAAGTGCGTACCCTTACGGTACCCCATACCCAATTGCGTACTGAGTCTCTTACCCAATTTATAGTGAATGTAATAAGATAAATAGATAGCCTTATCAAGGCATTCATCCAGTCCATTTTAAAAATAAGAAAAGTTTTTCTTTAAATGTGTTAAGGGATGGTGGATGGGGTAACAGCCATTGCTTCAAGATACTCTTACGGGCTACGTTGGAGATTATGATTTAGAGTCTTTGATTGTCTGCGGTATAGGAATGCCAGAATCGATTATTCCCAAAAACGCCTATCCAGGGGTCAGCAGAAGTGATTGGTTAAGATTCAACAATACATATTGGGGGTAATTCCAAGTTGATCGCAGCAGGAAATTTTTTAGCAGTTGGGCAAAACCATGTGCACTGCAGGGGGGGGGGGCAGATATAACATTTGCAGAGAGAGTTAGATTTGGGTGGGTTATTTTGTTTCTGTGCAGGGTAAATACTGGCTGCTTTATTATTACACTGCAATTTAGATTGCAGATTGAACTCACCCCACCCAAATCTCTCTCTCTCTGCACATGTTAAATCTGGCACCCCTGCAGTGCACATGGTATTGCCCAACTGCTAAAAAAAATTCCTGCTGCGATCAACTTGGCATTACCCCCTTTGTTTCACTTGTACCCTGAATCTCTTTGATCACACTACAGTCCCAGGCAGTGGAACAACGTGGCTGGAGTGATAGCACATTTAAGGCATATAGATTAATCAGTGATTCCAATCCTCTTTGTGCAGGATAGAGATAAATTTCCACTATAAAATATTTTGTAACAGTATATCATTTCTCTGTAGGAGGTCACAGTTAAGATATTTAGAGAATAAGATAAAGTGGCCAATTTATTGGAGGGTTGCAGATGGGAGAATTGTTCTTGCTATGTTGTTATAACTGTGTGATGATGACGGGAAAAGATAGGTGAGCGTATGTGAGCATAGTAAAAGAAATCGGTCTACTGGGATGGTGTTGGATTCAGAATGTTGAGTCCAATAAGTTATTCCAGTCATTTAGGGAAAAGTCTTTGAGGATTTTACTAGTGTAGTGCTGTTCTTGGAAAAGTGCAAAAGTGTGGGGCTTAGGGAAGTGAAATGTATCTATGATTTGATTGAAGGTCAGAGGCTTATGAGAGGCAGTGTCTATACACCTAATTGGAGATAGTCCTTTCTTTGCCCAGAACTGAAAGGGGTAAATGGCCCGACCGCCCTGAAAGTCTGGATTGCCACATTATTTTATACTAACTTACACTGCCGTTTCTTGCGGCGGGCCAGACGTGCCGACGCATGGGGTGCCCGCCGCAGCACTTTGAGATGCTCTGGGTACTTTGCTGAGGGGGCGGAGTTTCACAGAATGACGCGTTTGCATTGTGACGTCATGACGCAACGCGTCATTTCTCAAAACTCCACCCCGAGCGGAGTACTAATAACAGGGAAGGAAAGCAATGGAACTGTGGGCTGGTGGGCAGGAGCTGTCGGCTTTGGGCAGCCCTTTTGATGGGCGCTGTACACCCCCCCTCTGCCCCCCCCCCCCCCCCGACAAAGAGCACTACACATTCCTGGCAACTAGCACATACTCCTGGCATTACACAACCCTGGCAAATAGTATTACACATGCTTGGCAACTAGCACACACCCCTGGCACTACACACCCCTGGCAACTACACACCCC
The DNA here is from genome assembly GCF_028390025.1 of Pseudophryne corroboree. Taxonomy (NCBI): domain Eukaryota; kingdom Metazoa; phylum Chordata; class Amphibia; order Anura; family Myobatrachidae; genus Pseudophryne; species Pseudophryne corroboree. The sequence continues at coordinate 415,934,678 of NC_086446.1, read as the reverse complement.
TGGCAACTAGCACACACTCCTGGCATTACACCCCCCCCCCCCAGCAAATAGCATTACACACCCCTGGCACTGCACACCCCTGGCAACAAGAACACACTCCTAGCATTACACACCCCTGGCAACTAGCATTACACACCTCTGAGCCCTGACAATGAGAATTACCCTGGGCAACGAGCACTACACACCCCCAGCAACTAGCATTACACACCCCTGAGGCCTGACAATGAGAATTACCCCTGGCAACGAGCATTACACACCCCTGGCAACGAGCACGAATCCCAGTTCATGAAACCCCTGGCAACGAGCATGGCAATGAGCATGACACCCAGTGCGAGAAACCCTTGGCAACGAGCAGGTAATTTAAAAGTAATTAGAGGCTTTACTGTAGGGCATAATGTATCACAGGAATTGTGGTGTGTGGCATAATATAGTGCAGGGGGCATTACTGTGTGGGGCTTAATATGGTGGAATTTTGTTTTTGTCCCTGTGGTGGCCGTGGTCTGTTGGTGCAGGGTCAAAAGCTGGGGTGTACGGTAGTCTTTTCTGGCAAGACCATGCCCATTTTAGTGAGAGCACGCCCATTTTAGTGACACCATGCCCCCTCGCTGGGAGCGTGCGCGCCATCGGAGCGTGCAAATTTGAGTTTCTTATATCCGGAGGGGCACATTTTTAGATCTCGCATTGGGAGACAAATTGGCTAGAAACAGCCCTGCTAACTGAATGTATCTATCTATCTATCTATCTATCTATCTATCTATCTATCTATCTATCTATCTATCATTAATGAACAGAAAGTTGCTGTGTTTACATTTGCTAATGATCTGTGATACATATGTTTTGTTGAGATACGGAACGGTCACTTAGCAACAAGCGACCGGATGTGATGCAGCGTCCACTAGACGAGTGGAAGCTTTCGGTGTCACTTGGCAACAAGGGTCCGGAAGTGATGTCGCGTCTGCTTAACCAGTGAATAGAGAGTGGTTATGTTTACATATGCTAATATTCTGTGACATATCGAGTCTCTTACGATCATTACATATGTCCTATTGAGACTAGGGAACGGAACGGTCGCCTAGCAATAAGGGACCGGATGTGATGTGGCGCTCATTTGAATCAGTAGAAGCTTTCTATGTTAGATGAGCGCCTAGAAGGGTTTGTTTTAACAGTTTAATATGACTACAAATTAGCATATATAGTGGAGAAATTTATAATTGTGAATTTCAAATGTAAGCAATTTGTAAAGTTTATATGGTTTTGTTTCCATGGTGACTAAGATAAACATATGGGGGCAGCCATATTTTTACAGGTGCTCCTCATATGTGCTCTAGAAGTCGATTGGTGGAAAGTACAATAAAAGGATCACCATGAGGAGGGATAAGCACACTTTACCTTGATAAAGAACCCAGAAGGGTTTGAAACGCGTTGGTGGAGCGCAGGTGACCCCGCAGTGTTTCTTAGAGGAACCGAATACCGGATACCAGCGAACCATTTCCCGGGAGGCCAGCTGGAACTATATATACATCTGCTTGAGAACTTTTTCGGGTTCTCAAACTGTCCGGTAATTATTTCTTCTATTACCTGTTTGGGATATCATCTGACGTTCAGTGTGCTCATACATTGGTTCCACATTGGGGACCATATGTTCTTTTTATGTTATATGTGTTGTCCAGTCTGTATTTTAAAATAAAAAAAGAACGTATTACACTAGATACGGTTCTCTTTCTGTCTTTTTATGATTACTACGACTGAGACATTGGCATCCCAGAAAATTCCTAGGAAGAATTGTGCCATTTGAAAGACGAGATTATACGCTGGATGTTGAATTTACCACAGGAACGTAATTAAAAGCAGCATTGTTACTGATATTTATTGTAACAGACATTGAGATAAACCCTAGCGCCACTTATAGTCTATTGCACAATCTCTGTTTTTTTGCTTGTCTTGGGGGTGTGGGAGTCACCCTTTTCAGTACAATTACTGTATAGGCTGCTCTGCGCACCAGAGCGATTCTCTTATTTTTCACTTTGTTCTGGATACTTGCAGTGACACAGAGCTGCAAGATACAGCAATGGCCTACTGTACAACTATATACTGTTAGTCACCAAAATGCTGCACTGTAATACTATATATACTGCTCACAAAAATGCCGCACAAATATGGAATGGATACTTGCAGTGACACAGAGCTGCAAGATACAGCAATGGCCTACTGTACAACTATATACCGTTAGTCACCAAAATGTTGTACTGTAATACTAGAAGCTATAGAAAAGTATATATATTATTGTATATATCAGTACAGAGCAGTGTAACTGTGACACATGTCCTGACAAGCAGTATAGAAGCTATAGAAAAGTATATATATATTATTGTATATATCAGTACAGAGCGGTGTAACTGTGACCATGTGTCCTGACAAGCAGTATAGAGGCTATAGAAAAGTATATATATTATTGTATATATCAGTACAGAGCAGTGTATCTGTGACCATGTGTCCTGACAAGCAGTATAGAAGCTATAGAAAAGTATTTAAAATTATTGTATATATCAGTACAGAGCAGTGTATCTGTGACCATGTGTCCTGACAAGCAGTATAGAAGCTATAGTAAAGTATATATATTACTGTATATCAGTACAGAGCGGTGTAACTGTGACCATGTGTCCTGACAAGCAGTATAGAAGCTATAGAAAAGTATTTAAAATTATTGTATATATCAGTACAGATACAGAGCGGTGTAACTATGACACGTGTCCTGACAAGCAGTATAGAAGCTATAGAAAAGTATTTAAAATTATTGTATATATCAGTACAGAGCAGTGTAACTGTGACCATGTGTCCTGACAAGCAGTATAGAGGCTATAGAAAAGTATATATATTATTGTATATATCATTACAGAGCGGTGTATCTGTGACCATGTGTCCTGACAAGCAGTATAGAAGCTATAGAAAAGTATATATATATTACTGTATATCAGTACAGAGCGGTGTAACTATGACACGTGTCCTGACAAGCAGTATAGAAGCTATAGAAAAGTATATATATTACTGTATATCAGTACAGAGCGGTGTAACTGTGACCATGTGTCCTGACAAGCAGTATAGAAGCTATAGAAAAGTATATATTATATACTGGTGGTCCCCAGTCCCCACAATGCAGCACACTGATCAGATATTTGCAGCACACTGAGCACAGATATGGAGCGTTTTCAAGCAGAGAACGTAGATATTTTAAGCACACTGAGCATAGATATTTTCAGCACACTGAGCACAGATTACGGAGCTTTTCAGGGAGAGACCGCAGCCACGTCCTCTCCGTTCAATCTCCAAAGCACGAGTGAAAATGGCGGCGATGCGCAGCTCCTTATATAGAATACGAATCTCGCGAGAATCCGACAGCGGGATGATGACGTTCGGGCGCGTTCTGGTTAACCGAGCAAGGCGGGAAGATCCAAGGCTGCCTCGGAACCGTGTAAAATAAGTGAAGTTTGGGGGGTTCGGATCTCGGAGAACCGAACCCGCTCATCTCTACTTTAAACCAACTACAATTCTAATTAAGCGACTAAAGCTGGGTACACAACACAATATTTCAAACAATATCGCCCATTTTCACCCATTTGAGCGATATCGTTTCTAATATCGCCCAGTGTGTACGCACTATATAGTTGATGAGGCGCGCTGTCGCGGGTTGTTAACGATATTGTTGTCGGCATATTGTCGTTAACGATGTTGTTGTATGCATGTTCGGGCTGGTAACTAAGAACACAAACTTGAACCAGGCGCTGATATATTTAACACCAACGAATCTTAGTAATCACTTACCCAAAATGCAAATATAGATTAAATTTTAATTTTTATAAGCTGCAGGAGAGTCCTTGACTTGGGGTCAACAAGCCAAAAAATATACACTGGGATTCCCAAGTGCAAATATCCAAAGAACTTTAACAAATACCCTCTTGCGCTGTGATATAGATATGATATGGCTGAGAAATGCAATAAATCCAACTTTATATTTTTATATTTATAAAATTTATTTATATAGAAGAAAGAATTACTTCTCAAATGAAAAACAAGACCGGTCTTAATATAAAAAATATTATGCAATGCTAAAAATGTGTAATATTAGGAGGTGGATCTAAGCGAATTCTGTGCACAGAAATATATAATAGTATATGTAGATATAGCTCAGTCCATAAGTTCAAATCAATTGATAAAATCAATAGCAGCTGCTGATGGAACCCGTGTAGCAAAATAAGTATCCATATAAAGTCACGTTGTATCACAATTCCTTATTATGTTGCCACCTAGTAATGAATGCTAAGGTGAGTGTAGACTGCTCCACACTGGAGCCTTACGTGTGGCTTCCGCCAACGGTGTCAGCACGGGGGAGTTCCAATCGAAGACGAGGTAGTCTCTGGCTGCCGGAAGCGGCACCTGAGCTGGTGCCTGCTGTAAACGATGTTGCCCGACTTCTAGGCTCTGTGAGTCCACACCTCTCCGTGCCGCATGCAGGCACTAATGCGCGATCTCTCTCCTCCCAGTTTTGGTCAAGCTGATGGTGATGGCAAATGGCTGCAGCAAAATACGGGTCCAATATCAATGCAGGGATCCAATACTTCTACTTCTGATGCGTTTCGCTCCTCTTACAGGGGCTTTATCAAAGAATAATCTCCAAATGTTCCAGGACCCTTTTTATAGGAATGATGATTCTTCCTATTGGTGCACATGATAATGAATACAAATCACCTGTTCCTACACCTGCCTAGTTCCACCTCCTAATCCAACCTCCTCATAATTAAGTTATCTCTAGAAAATATATATAAACCATATAAAAATATTATAGGAAATCATTTATTTACAAGCATATGCAAGCATCTATCAATGCATGTACAAACATATCCATAAATATATGCATACATATATACATGTACATGCATACATAAATATATATAAAGACATACTAATAAATAAACATGCCCAATTTGTCCACAGGAGATCCCTAATTAAGCCTTTCAGCAATCTAAAAATAACTATTTAAAATCAACTGAAATAAATCTGATAGTCTTGCAAATACCAATTCCACCTTCCTGGTGAATCGAACTCACTACCCTGTCCTTCATAGTCTGTTACTCTACCATTCCTCTATCAACCCTCAATGGTAATAAACCACATCTAGCCTCAATGGACTGTGATTCCAAACCCCATTTTCGTAATCCCTTAATAGTACGCAGTCTCAGAGTTCATATAGAGTAATACTCATATGTCAATTGTTCACATAAGCACTCCTACTAAAAAATAATAATAATGACATGAAAAGATCAAAAACAATAAGGAAATAATCATAATTATATATCTGCCCACTCTGTGAATTGAAATCTCTACCCCATCCTTCGCAATCTGTTTGTCTACCATTCCTCCACCACCAATACACATTTATTTTCAATGGACTATATTATTCAGTCTTACTCGAATAATTAATAATTCACAGGATCAAAATCATCATATATTGTTCTCATAATACACAAACATATTTGATTGACTGAAAATATAACAAAATAAAAAATAAATAAATGAAAAAATAATAAAAGATCATCAATTGACAAAAATATAAATATTTAACTTTCCCACTTGGATTCAAACCCCCAACCTAATTCCTTGTAACCCGTTTAACTACCCTTAGACCATCCTATAACCTTTGCTCTAAAGTGCTTGTCTTTCAACCTATATCGTTATATCATATTTTACTCTATACTCATCTCATTTAATTCCCTAACAACCGTTGGACTAGTAGTCAATGGACTCACATATCTTATTATTTGATGTGCAACCCTATTATGAGCCAATACCATATGAATATTAACTTTTATATTGTAAATAATAACCCTTCTTTTAATTAAATTAACAGCACCCCACCTTTCCCCCCCTTTTTTTCACTTGACAATTATTAATACTATCTAGATTTTTCATGGTTACTGTCTAGATATCATGTCACCTCTCAATGTTTAATGGAAAACAACAGTCTAAGCAAACGATTCAAACTCAATGCTCTCATTTAATCCCTGAGGTGATAAGGTCTGTAAACGAAAAATCCACAGTGCCTCTTTCTTGCACAATTTCCGAAAACGATCTCCCCCTCTAATGGTCCCCTTGACATGATGGACCCCCATGACCCTAAGTCCCGATGGGTTGGACTGGTGTTCCATAAGAAAATGCTGAGATACACTGTGTTTGACAAAGCCTTTAAGAATATTCAATCGATGTTCTCTAAATCTGGCTTTAAGTGAGCGAGTAGTCCTCCCCACGTACTGCAGACCACAAGGGCACTGCAGTACGTAGATGCAATATGTAGTATCGCAATTGATGAATTCTCGTATACTAAACCTCTCCTTTGTGAAAAATGATTCTATTTCACTAGACTTATTCACTATATATCCACATGTGAGACACCTTCCCTTCCCACATCTATAACACCCACCACAGGTTTCCCTAACCAAGGTGGAGTGATTGAGAGACTCTCATCCCTAGGGTTTTTTTTCAGCATACTGGGAGCTAATATACTTTTAAGATTGCGATTCTTCTTAAAAATAACCTGGGGGTCTGGTAGGATTGCAGACTGTAATAGACTATCCTGTTGTAAAATTCTAAAGTTCTCCTTTACTACCCTTTTGATTTCTAACGACTGGGTACAGTGGCGTAACTAGAAATTTTTCTCCCCCAAGCCAAAAAATTCTTCGGCGCCCCCCCCTCCTTCATGCTACATAATTGGGAGCAAGAAAGGGATAAATATGCGCGCGCCGAAGGCGCGCGCGGCAAAATAAGGGGTGTGGTTTCGTTGGAATGGGCGTGGTTTCGCATAAAGGGGCGTGGCATTGCAGGAAAAGACTACCTTATACCCCAGTTCTGCAACCTGCACGCCCATACGTTGGCCACCACAGGAAAGAAAAATAATCCTGATTCATGCCCCTTACATTATTTGTCATTTTTCCTCATTATAGTAATGCCCAGTATACATTATGCCACATACTGCAATGCCCTTAGACATTATTCCACACACAATAATGCACGACACAATATGCACACACTGTAATGCCCCCGACACATTATGCCACACACCGTAATGCCCGTGACACATTATGCCACACACCGTAATGCCTGTGACACATTATGACAGGAATCGCAATGCCCGTTATACATTATGCTACACACTGCAATGCCCCTGATACATTATAGCACATACAATGTCTGTGACACATTATGACACACACCGCAATGTCCGTGATACATTATACCACAATGCCCGTGATATAGTATACCATACACCGTAATGCCTGTGACACATACCGCAATGCCCTGCCCGTTACACCCTATGCCACACACCGCAATGCCCGTTATGTATTATGCCACACTGCAATGACCCTGAGACATTATACCACAATGCCCGTTATATAGTATACCACACACCGTAATGCCTGACACATTATGACACACACCGCAATGTCCGTGATACATTATGCCACACACTGCAATGACCCTGAGACATTATACCACATATCACAATGCCCGCGATATAGTATACCATACACCGTAATGCCTGTGACACATTATGACACACACCGCAATGTCCGTGATACATTATGCCACACACCGTAATGCCCATTACACATCAAGTCCTACAGTAAGGCTTCTAATTACTTTTCAATTACCTGCTCGTTGTCAGGGGTTTCATGCACTGGGTGTCATGCTCGTTGCCAGGGGTTTCATGCTCTTGGTTCCATGCACGGTGCCAGGGGTTTTCATGCTCAGGGTGTCATTCTTGTTGCCAGGGGTTTCATGCACTGGGTGTCATGCTCGTTGCCAGGTGTTTCATGCACTGTGTGTCATGCTCGTTGCCAGGTGTTTCATGCACTATGTGTCATGCTCGTTGCTAGGGCTGTGCTCCCAGTGCCACATATGTCCCCAGTGCCAGATATTCCCCCACGGTGCCAGGTACTCACATGCCCCAGTGCCAAATATAGCCCCCCCCCATGTGCCAGGTACACATATGCCCCCAGTGCCACATATGCCCCCAGTGCCAGATATTCCCCCCCAGTGCCAGATATGCCCCCAGTGCCATATATTCCCCCCCAGTGCCAAATATGCCCCCAGTGCCATATATCCCCCCCCAGTGCCAAATATGCCTCCAGTGCCAGATATGCCCCCCCCCCCAGTGCCATATATGCCCCCAGTGCCAGATATCCCCCCCCAGTGCCATATATGCCCCCGGTGCCAGATATTCCCCCCCTCCAGTGCCATATATGCCCCTAGTGCCAGATATTCCCCCCCAGTGCCATATATGCCCCCAGTGCCAGATAATGCCCCAGTGCCAGATATCCCCCCCCCTGCCAGTTATTCCCCCCCAGTGTCATATATTCCCCCAGTGCCAGATAATGCCCCAGTGCCAGGTATCCCCCCCCTGCCAGTTATTCCCCCCCAGTGTCATATATGCCCCCAGTGCCAGATAATGCCCCAGTGCCAGATATCCCCCCCCTGCCAGATATTCCCCCTCAGTGCCATATATGCCCCCAGTGCCAGATAATGCCCCAGTTCCAGATATCCCCCCCCCTGCCAGTTATTCCCCCCCAGTGCCAGATAATGCCCCAGTGCCAGATATCCCCCCCCTGCCAGTTATTCCCCCTAGTGCCAGGCATCCACCCCCCCCCCGCCAGATATTCCCCCCCAGTGCCAGATAATGCCCCAGTGCCAGATATCCCCCCCCAGTGCCATATATGCCCCCAGTGCCAGACAATGCCCCAGTGCCAGATATCCCTCCCCTGCCAGTTATTCCCCCCAGTGCCAGATATTCCCCCCAGTGCCAGATATCATCCCCCCCCCCGCCGCCGCCGCCGCTTTTTGGAGGGACACGGAGGGTACAGCCTCTCCTGTGTCCCTCCTGCTGCATCATCTCCGGCGGCCGCGGGTCTAATAGGGGGAAGTGCCGGTTCGTGAGCCAATTAGAGCTCACGGACGGCACTTCTCCCTATCAGACCCGCGGCCGCCGGAGATGATGCAGCAGGAGGGACACAGGAGAGGCTGTACCCTCCGTGTCCCTCCAACAAGCGGCGGAGGGAAGGAGAAAGCAGACTGACATGCGGACGCTGCGGTGTAGGAACAGGTGATTTGTATTCATTATCATGTGCACCAATAGGAAGAATCATCATTCCTATAAAAAGGGTCCTGGAACATTTGGAGATTATTCTTTGATAAAGCCCCTGTAAGAGGAGCGAAACGCGTCAGAAGTAGAAGTATTGGACCCCTGCCTTGATATTGGACCCGTATTCTGCTGCAGCCATTTGCCATCACCATCAGCTTGACCAAAACTGGGAGGAGAGAGATTGCGCATTAGTGCCTGCATGCGGCACGGAGAGGTGTGGACTCACAGAGCCTAGAAGTCGGGCAACATCGTTTACAGCAGGCGCCAGCTCAGGTGCCGCTTCCCGCAGCCAGAGACCACCTCGTCTTCGATTGGAACTCCCCCGTGCTGACACCGTTGGCGGAAGTCACACGTTAGGCTCCAGTGTGGAGCAGTCTACACTCACCTTAGCATTCATTACTAGGTGGCAACATAATAAGGAATTGTGATACAACGTGACTTTATATGGATACTTATTTTGCTACACGGGTTCCATCAGCAGCTGCTATTGATTTTATCAATTGATTTGAACTTATGGACTTAGCTATATCTACATATACTATTATATATTTCTGTGCACAGAATTCGCTTAGATCCACCTCCTTATATTACACATTTTTAGCATTGCATAATATTTTTTATATTAAGACCGGTCTTGTTTTTCATTTGAGAAGTAATTCTTTCTTCTATATAAATAAATTTTATAAATATAAAAATATAAAGTTGGATTTATTGCATTTCTCAGCCATATCATATCTATATCACAGCGCAAGAGGGTATTTGTGTTATGATTCCAGTACTCCTGACCGGAGGAGATCTCATGGCAATGGCCAGAGTACTGGAAGGGAATGCTGGTTACGGGAGCTGGAAAGACTAGTTGCCCCTGGCGCCCTAACTCTATTGTCTCACCCGTGCTATCGGAAATCCCTTGCGAGACTATGGTTTCTTGAGCCCCTGGCAGCCACGTTTGAAAGGCGGATTATGTCTGCCCAACTCCGGTGCCCCCCGGTCTTAGTGAGAGACAAAGGGAAATCCGAGGCAGGATGATGACAAGAGGACCTCTGACTGACAACAGGCCAGGGGCAACAAGCTAACTAACCAAACCAGAAGTATGCGCGGAAAAACCGCCAGATAAAAGGACAACCAAAATCCACTAGTCCGTTACTCCTACCCAGCACCGCTGGATACCAGAGTGGATCTGTGGGAGCGGAATCCTCCGCAAAAGCTCCGAAACACAAATAATAAAAATAAGTAATAAAGCAGCCAAGCCGCAACACACGGCTACGCCGTGACTCACGAACACCACTGGATGTTTAAAGGTGCTCAGTCAGGACTCCAGGAACAGATGACAACTTCCGAGTACAGGACAACTGAGGACAGGAACGACCCGGTACAGCAGGACTGGAAACGCTCTCAGCAAACAGATACAGCATGCAGGAAGCTATTACCGGCATCTGTGAGAAGCCCTGGGAGTGTACTTAACAGGGAGTCCTTCAATCAGCTGTTTAGAGGCTGATTGGACTAAATGCCGTGCAGCTGCCTTGCTGCACGGCCAGGAAACAGGTGCCCTTATTAATTTAAATGGACCCAGCAACGGGGAACGCGGTCCGCCAGTGGCGTCCCCATTGCTAGGGTCCGTGCGGCTCCGTGCGCCCGGCGTCTAGCGTTGCCAGGGAGCCGGCGGCTGTACGCGCACGGCGTCCCTGGTTGCTAGGCGCCGGGCCGCACCGACGAGCGGACCCCGGCGCCTAACAGTACCCCCCCTTGAGGAGGGGTCAAGGAACCCCTAAAGCCAGGTTTCCGAGGAAATTCCCGAAAAAATGCCCTCTTGAGCCTCGGGGCATGGAGATCCTTATCCAGGACCCAAGACCTTTCCTCTGGACCATAGCCTTTCCAGTGCACCAGAAAATAAAGCCGACCCCGGGACAATTTGGAATCGAGAACCTTCTCCACCAAGAACTCCTGATGTCCCTGTACATCTACTGGTGATTTCCCCTGAGAGATCTTCCGAGGAAATCTACTGGAAGAAACGTATGGTTTCAACAGGGAGCAATGGAACGTATTTCCGATCCGGAGAGCTCTTGGTAAATGTAACCGGAAAGCAACTGGATTGATTTTTTTAATAATATGAAATGGTCCAATAAATTTGGGGCCCAATCTAGCTGAGGTTTGTCGAAGTCTAATGTTACGAGTCGACAACCATACCCTGTCTCCCACCTTAAAAGTGCAAGGACGCCGGAGCCTGTCTCTCGAAATGCCGCTCTTCTGAGAGCAAGGTGCACTTTTTTCCAAATGACTCTGAGATGAGAGGTCAAGGTTAGCGAGGAAACAGAAGAATGTTGAAAAAAAGAATTAGCTCTGGGGTGAAAACCAAAAACTGAAAAGAATGGAGACACATTAGTGGAGGAATGACAAGAATTGTTGTAAGCAAACTCCGCCAAAGGAAGAAACTCGGACCAATCATTCTGGAGTTTGGCTGAGTACAAACGCAAATACTGTTTTAATGATTGATTAACTCGCTCGGTCTGCCCGTTGGATTGGGGATGGTAGCCGGATGTTAAAGACAATTTCATCTTTAATGAGGCACAAAAAGACTTCCAGAATTGTGCAATGAATTGTGGACCCCGATCAGAAACAATATCAGTGGGCAACCCATGAAGTCTGAAAACATGGCGGAGAAACAAAACAACCAATCCCTGGGCAGATGGCTGTCGGGGAAGAGCAATGAAATGGGCCATCTTGCTAAAACGGTCTACTACCACCCATATGACTCGGAATCCGGCTGACAGAGGGAGGTCTACCACAAAATCCATGGAAATATGAGACCATGGCCTGAGAGGAACATTTAAGGGCATAAGTTGCCCGATAGGCAAGGAACGGGGAACCTTATGCTGTGCACAGACCTGACAAGAAAAAACAAACTCCTTAATGTCTTTAGAAAGACCAGGCCACCATACTGAGCGGGAGACTAATTCCAAAGTCTTAGAGATCCCCGGATGCCCGGCAACTTTGCTATCATGAAACTCAGTCAAAACAGTAGCTCTCAAAAACTCAGGGACGTAAAGACGACCAGCAGGAGTATTTCCAGGAGCTTGATGTTGAAGCTGCTTTAACTGGGTAAATAAATCTTGTGTGAGGCCTGCCCAAATGACTGAAGACGGAAGTATGGGAGTAACAGGACTGTTATTATGAACTGGAAGAAAACTGCGTGACAGGGCATCCGCCTTGGTATTCTTGGAACCTGGCCTAAAAGTGATAATAAACTTGAAACGAGTAAAAAATAAAGCCCAACGAGCCTGCCGGGCATTCAGCCGCTTAGCTGATTCGATGTACTGAAGATTTTTGTGGTCAGTCAATACTGAAATGGTATGTGTTGCTCCCTCAAGCCAATGCCTCCACTCCTCGAAAGCCCATTTAATAGCCAGTAACTCCCGGTTACCAACATCGTAGTTGGATTCAGCGGATGAGAATTTCCTGGACATAAAGGCACAAGGATGTAGTTCCAGAGAGTCCGGATCCTTCTGAGAAAGGATAGCCCCCACTCCAACCTCCGAGGCATCAACCTCAACAATGAAGGGCAATTCTGGGTTGGGATGTCTGAGGACTGGAGCTGAGACAAAAGCTTGTTTCAAGGCCTGAAAGGATAACTCAGCTTCACGTGACCAGTTGGTAGGATCCGCTCCCTTCTTAGTCAGTGCCACAATGGGAGCAACCAGGTCGGAAAAAGAATGAATAAATCTTCTATAATAATTCGCAAACCCTAAAAAGCGCTGAATTGCTTTTAAGTTGGTGGGTTGCGCCCAACTAAGGATGGCTTGGAGCTTCTTAGGTTCCATACAGAATCCCCGAGGGGAAATAATGTACCCTAAAAAGGATACCTCCGTGACATGAAACTCACACTTCTCCAGCTTGGCATATAGATGATTTTCACGTAATTTTTGAAGAACCTGACGCACCTGGGTAACATGTTATTCAATTGAATCAGAATAGATCAGGATGTCGTCTAAGTAAACGACCACGAATCTTCCTAGAAAATCACGAAGCACATCGTTAATGAGATCCTGGAAAACTGCCGGAGCGTTAGACAAGCCGAACGGCATCACCAGATACTCGTAGTGACCCGACTGAGTACTGAAAGCCGTCTTCCACTCATCTCCCGACTTGATTCGAATGAGGTTATACGCTCCCCTCAGGTCAATTTTAGAAAAAAATCACAGCCGAACGCAGCTGATCAAAGAGGACAGAAATCAGCGGCAGAGGGTAAGTATTTTTAACTGAGATCTTATTCAGGGCTCTAAAGTCAATGCAAGGTCTGAGTGATCCATCTTTTTTCTCCACAAAGAAGAAGCCTGCACTTAAAGGGGATTTAGATGGCCTGATAAATCCTTTCCCTAGGCTCTCCTTAACATACTCATTCATGGCCGCAGTTTCTGGCCCGGATAATGCATATAACCTTCCCTTTGGCAATGTGGCACCAGGAATTAGCTCAATAGCACAATCATAAGGCCGATGGGGAGGCAGAATGTCCGCATTGCCCTTGGAAAACACATCAACAAAGTCCTGGTATTCCACGGGAATGAGTTCGGGAATGGCAGCAGCTATTCTGACGGGAAACGTAATACATTCCTTATTACAGATGGTACCCCATTGTGAAATCTCCCCCGACTGCCAATCAATGATGGGATTATGAAAGGCCAGCCAAGGGTGACCCAGAACCACTGGAACTGCTGGGCAATGGGTAAGGAAAAACTCGATCTTTTCGGAATGAAGAGCTCCTACCGTAAGTAGTACAGGGGGTGTACAGAGGGAAATAACCCCATTGGACAAGGGACTCCCATCTAAACCATGCATGGTGATACACCTACCCAAGGCTAACTGAGGAATACCTAAGGCCTTGGCCCACGTTAAGTCCATAAAGTTCCCTGCAGCTCCACTGTCAACAAAAGCCGACACCGAAGAACTGAGGCTGCCAAAGGAAACTTTAGCTGGGACTAAAAGGGAGTTATTCGAGGAGATAAGCTGCAGACCAAAGTGAACCCCCTCACAATTCACTTGGTCGAGGCGTTTTCCCGACTTGTTCGGACAATTACGGGCAAAATGTCCCTTACCCCCACAGTACAAACAAAGACCAGAGTTTTGCCTTCTGGCTCTTTCTTCTGGAGACAGCCGGGAGAGACCCATCTGCATGGGCTCCTCTACGTCCTCAGGAATGGAAAATACACATGGAGTAGACCTGACAGGTGCTCCTTTTTCAGCCCTCCGCTCTCTGAGACGACGATCAATCTTAATAGAAAGCTCCATGAGTTTATCGAGAGTCTCAGGAGCGGGATACTGAAGGAGACTGTCTTTTATAGACTCTGATAAGCCGAGGCGAAACTGACTGCGCAGGGCTGGGTCATTCCAGCCACAGTCGTTCGACCAACGGCGAAACTCTGTACAAAAAACCTCTGCAGGATTTCTACCCTGTCTGAGAGCGCGTAACTGACTCTCAGCGGATGCCTCTCTATCAGGGTCATCATACAAAAGCCCTAAAGATCCAAAAAAGGCATCTACTGACAACAACGCCGGATCCTCTGCTTTTAAACCGAATGCCCAGGTCTGAGGATCTTGCTGGAGCAAATAAATAATAATTCCGACCCGCTGAGATTCAGTACCTGAGGAGATCGGTCTTAAACGAAAATAAAGTTTACAGGATTTTTTAAAATTAAAAAACTCCTTCCTATCACCAGAAAAACGGTCAGGCAAGTGCATTTTTGGTTCAGGGACTACCCTCGGGGAAGTTCGTAAAAGATCTTCCTGCGACTTCACCCGAAGGGAAAGATCCTGAACCATCTGAGTAAGTTCTTGAATCTGGCTGACTAGGAGCTGACCAGGATTTGGCCCTAAACCTGTGGGATTCATGAGGCCGATAACTCTTACAAAACTGAATAAGTAAAAAATTAAACCCTGTTTAATTTTAAGTTTTGGTTTGGCCGGTAATAATATTATGATTCCAGTACTCCTGACCGGAGGAGATCTCATGGCAATGGCCAGAGTACTGGAAGGGAATGCTGGTTACGGGAGCTGGAAAGACTAGTTGCCCCTGGCGCCCTAACTCTATTGTCTCACCCGTGCTATCGGAAATCCCTTGCGAGACTATGGTTTCTTGAGCCCCTGGCAGCCACGTTTGAAAGGCGGATTATGTCTGCCCAACTCCGGTGCCCCCCGGTCTTAGTGAGAGACAAAGGGAAATCCGAGGCAGGATGATGACAAGAGGACCTCTGACTGACAACAGGCCAGGGGCAACAAGCTAACTAACCAAACCAGAAGTATGCGCGGAAAAACCGCCAGATAAAAGGACAACCAAAATCCACTAGTCCGTTACTCCTACCCAGCACCGCTGGATACCAGAGTGGATCTGTGGGAGCGTAATCCTCCGCAAAAGCTCCGAAACACAAATAATAAATAATAAGTAATAAAGCGGCCAAGCCGCAACACACGGCTACGCCGTGACTCACGAACACCACTGGATGTTTAAAGGTGCTCAGTCAGGACTCCAGGAACAGATGACAACTTCCGAGTACAGGACAACTGAGGACAGGAACGACCCGGTACAGCAGGACTGGAAACGCTCTCAGCAAACAGATACAGCATGCAGGAAGCTATTACCGGCGTCTGTGAGAAGCCCTGGGAGTGTACTTAACAGGGAGTCCTCCAATCAGCTGTTTAGAGGCTGATTGGACTAAATGCCGTGCAGCTGCCTTGCTGCACGGCCAGGAAACAGGTGCCCTTATTAATTTAAATGGACCCAGCAACGGGGAACGTGGTCCGCCAGTGGCGTCCCCGTTGCTAGGGTCCGTGCGCCCGGCGTCTAGCGTTGCCAGGGAGCCGGCGGCTGTACGCGCACGGCGTCCCTGGTTGCTAGGCGCCGGGCCGCATCGACGAGCGGACCCCGGCGCCTAACAATTTGTTAATGTTCGGGCTGGTGGCAGGGTGACATCACTGAACAATATTGTTAGTGATATTATTCAGTGTGTACGCACTATGGCCCTCATTCCGAGTTGTTCGCTCGGTATTTTTCATCGCATCGCAATGAAAATCCGCTTAGTACGCATGCGCAATGTTCGCACTGCGACTGCGCCAAGTAACTTTGCTATGTAGAAAGTAATTTTACTCACGGCTTTTTCATCGCTCCGGCGATCGTAATGTGATTGACAGGAAATGGGTGTTACTGGGCGGAAACACGGCGTTTCAGGGGCGTGTGGCTGAAAACGCTACCGTTTCCGGAAAAAACGCAGGAGTGGCCGGAGAAACGGTGGGAGTGCCTGGGCGAACGCTGGGTGTGTTTGTGACGTCAAACAGGAACGACAAGCACTGAACTGATCGCACAGGCAGAGTAAGTCTGAAGCTACTCTGAAACTGCTAAGTAGTTAGTAATCGCAATATTGCGAATACATCGGTCGCAATTTTAAGAAGCTAAGATTCACTCCCAGTAGGCGGCGGCTTAGCGTGTGTAACTCTGCTAAATTCGCCTTGCGACCGATCAACTCGGAATGAGGGCCTATATTGGCCGCCTGGGAGAGTAGGCAAAACACTAAGAGATATCGCTCATGGAGTGTACCGCCTAGTGTGTACCCGGCTTAAGAGTAAAACTACATTGAAAATCCTTGTTAAAATGAACACTGTTTGACAATATATTCTGCCTTGTAATGCAATACCCCCTGTTATATAATATAGGCATCCATATGTATATTTTTATTTGGGACCCAAAGACATGATCTAAAGTTTGCTTTGGGTTATAAAAGCATATGCAGCCTTTGTGAACTACTTGGAGAGGCGTGAAATCCAGCACAGATGTGGTCATGGTAGAGGCAGTAACACATTTGAATCTTGTCACTTTTTGTCAGACACAAAACAGCAGTTGATGGTCACTGGTTTTATAAAATGCACATGTGCTTATCTTTGATATACATTTTGCTTGATTTGTTACCATATGGTGATTGAGTTGACATAATGCCAGATCTTTCTCATGTTGTTTCACAGACAACTCCCTTCTCTTTTTCAGGCACCCGACAGATCTTGATGCTTTCCTGGATCTGCTGTTTGTATACAGAATAAGTGTTTTTTGTTACCGTCATGCCCTATCCCTTGCTATTTACTCCATAATACTGGATATTGACCCTATCCACTCCTTTGTATAACATATGTGGTGCTGTTAGAGGTGAATGCCATGTGACGTGAACATATAAAAGAATGGTGCTCCATCTGTTTCAAGGTAGTTATTACTTTTCCTTTACATAGAGGTGGGTCCCCTCTTTCAAATGAGGCTGTCCTCTAGTAGTTATCTGGTGATCAGCTGTGGTCACCAGACAATGTTACTTGTGCTATGGACACAATGTATGGAAAACATGTCTGTATATAGGTAGGAGGCAGGGCCAGCTCCAGGCCTACTAGTGCACTGAGCGAGAACATTTTGAAGTGTCCCCCCCTTGCGCGCACCCTCCTGGAACAATGGCCATGGCCTCGCAACTTTATATTATAAAACTATAAATAAATATATATTCACACCCCTCTACACACACACACACACACACACACACACACACACACACACACACACACACACACACACACACACAATTATCAGCCTTACACATAACGCCCACAGTAGTGTTCCTTACACATAATGTCTCCAGTATGGTATCAAATACACATAATGACCCCAGTAGTACAGTGCCAGATAGACATATGCCCAAAGTAGTGCCAAATACACATACACCCCCAGCAGTGTCAGATACACATTATATGCCCCCAGCCGTGCCAGATACACATATGCCTCCAGTAGTACAGTGCCAGACACACATAATATGTCCCCACTGTGCCAGATACACATAATATGCCCCCACATTTATCAGATACACATAATATGCCTCCACATTGTCAGATACACATAATATGCCCCCACATTGTCAGATACACATAATATGCCTCTACATTGTCAAAGACACATTAAATGCCAACACAGTGCTAGATACACATTCTATGCTCCCAGTAGTGCAGTGCCAGATAAACATATGCCCCCAGCAGTGCCAGATACATATATGCCCCAGCAGTGCAGTGCAGGATACACATTATATGCCCCCAGCAGTGCAGTGCCAGATACACATATGCCCCCACAGTGCCATATACACATATGCCACCACAGTGCCAGATACACATTGCAGTATACGGCCCCACAGTGCCAGATACACATTATATGCCCCACAGTGCCAGATAAACATTATATGTCCACACATTGTCAGATACATATGTGCCCACACAGTGCCAGATACACATAATATGCCCCCACATTGTCAGATACACATATGCCCCCACATTGTCAGATACACATAATATGCCTCTACATTGTCAAAGACACATTAAATGCCAACACAGTGCTAGATACACATTCTATGCTCCCAGTAGTGCAGTGCCAGATAAACATATGCCCCCAGCAGTGCCAGATACATATATGCCCCAGCAGTGCAGTGCAGGATACACATTATATGCCCCCAGCAGTGCAGTGCCAGATACACATATGCCCCCACAGTGCCATATACACATTATATGCCACCACAGTGCCAGATACACATTGCAGTATACGGCCCCACAGTGCCAGATACACATTATATGCCCCACAGTGCCAGATAAACATTATATGTCCACACATTGTCAGATACATATGTGCCCGCACAGTGCCAGATACACATAATATGCCCCCACATTGTCAAATACACATAATATGCCCCCACATTGTCAGATAAACATGTATCCCCACAGTGCTAGATACACGTGCCACCACAGTGCCAGATACACATGCCCCCACAGTGCCAGCCAGATACACATGCCCCCTGTAGTGCTGCTCACCACCGCCAGACTCTCCTGCTGCTCCTGCCGCCACCTCCACTGCTGCTTCTGCGTGAGGAGAGGAGAGTGCAACGTGCACCTATCCTGCTTGTACAAAAGTGATGGCCTGCACCCATCTTCAAGGGGATGAGAATACTAACCGAACGGTTTGGATGATTCATTAAGAACTATTAAACTAGCAGGGGAGGGGGGGCAGTGAATCAAATAGGAATACAGCAATCTTCTTCCCCAATCCAGATGTATGGTTTTTGCAGGCAAAGGGAATAGGAAGCATATACACAGCATAAGTACTACCTTAATACAAAGTATTGAAGATAAAAACTGAAGCCCTTTGGGTGACCATGAAAACAGGGGAGACGCCGATTCTTCGTATTGGGGTGATATACAGGCGACCGGGTCAGGAAGAGGAACTAGACAAGGACCTATTGCAGGACATCACTGAAATGGCATTAAAAAGAGAGGTAATAATCATGGAAGACTTTCATACTGATCCCGAACATCAGGAAGATTAAATACCTACAATCAAAATCCAGACAGTCAAAATCCCGACAACAGTTGACCGACAGTCAAAATCCCAACAAGGTCAAAATACTGACAAGGTCAAAATACAAATGCAGAATTTTTGGGAACTAGCTCTGAAGAAGATTCCTTTTTTGGAGCAATCTCTTGCTGTGTATATGAATGTTTCAATATGATTATTAATGTTAAAGCATAAACTTTATTTCTTTCTTATAAAAAAGACAAAAACTGTGTGCAAAAAGACATTTTTTTTCGTATGTGACTGAGAGCGATACATGATCTCTATAATTGTCACTCCTAATTTATGTGCAAAAAATTAAATACAAATAAATATTTTTTTTTATTTAAAAAGAGAATAACATGGTAGTCATTTTAACTTCCCAGCAGTGGGACTTCGCCCTGTAATCACAGTGATCATCAATTATGCAAACAACTTTTTTTGCTCATAGCTTTATACAGTTAATAGTTTGTCAATTCCCTTTTAGAATTCCTGTATTAAGGCTTATGGGCCCTACACACTGGCAGATAAAATGCACAATATGAACGTTCTCGTTCATTAATGAATGAGAACTCGTTCATATTGTGCAGTGTGTAGGCACCAACGCTTAACGATGCGTGGCCCCGCCCTCGTTGATCGTTGGTGCCCCGTCGCTTATGCATGCAGGCCAATATGGACGAGATTGTCCATATTAGCATGCAGTGCTATGGAGCCGAGTGATGGGGGGAGTGAAGAAACTTAGGCCGTATCCGCCGTCAGGCAGCTCTGCGGCGGATCGATAAGTGTGTAGGGCCCTTTAGAGTAATATGTGATTATATCTGTAGCCACTAAGTCAATACTGCAACACTGTTGCGAATAACTGTATTCGTGCTGCAGGCTGTGATACAAATTTATATTGATACATATGAGGTTCTAATTCATTGCATCAAGACCACAACCGAATGGAGTTTCCTGCTGTCATCCAGTATTATTAATTCAATACAGTGCAGTTTCTAAGAGATAAGGGTAAATAAAACATCTCCCATCATTCAGTAGTGTTCAGTCAACATCAATTGTTGTAGTAATACAGTACATCTTCAAAAATAATATATATATAGAGGTGAGTAAAATATCTCCCTTTCCTGCCATAATTTACTATTGTTCATTCAACATAAATTGTTGCAGAAATGCAATGCATTTTCAAAAGAAACATCTCCCATCATTCAGTATTACCAATTGTTACAGTAATATAGTACATCTTCAAAGAAGTGTGAGTGAATCAAACATCTCCCGTGGCTGTTTTACGTGTGTACGTTAATAATATACCACTGAATTGCAACCTCAAAATTACTCCTCATAGCAACATAATGAGCTATATGCACCATATATATATAAAAATTGTATCATTTCAACATCAATAATTATTCAGAGAGAGATACACATAGGGGTAAATTTACTAAGATGGGAGTTCTGTTTAAGATGGGATGTTGCCCATAGCAACCAATCAGATTTCAGGTATTATCTTCTAGAAGGTGCTAGATAAATGAGAAGTAGAATCTGATTGGTTGCTATGAGCAACATCACATCTTAAATAGAACTCCCATCTTAGTAAATTTACCCCATAGTGTGTTATCCATATATCTATATCAAACAGTTGTATCACATTTATTTATATCTATAATAGCGTTATGTCCACTTTAAATCGGGAATATCCCTTTAAACATCAGACATAATATTCATAACACAGGGTGTCCAGACCATCAGAACTCCATTTGTTTCCCCATTCTCTAATATATGTTATACATATGGAAATACATTGGTTATTGAGTTGCAGTTATAAAACCTTATTGAGGAAGTAATCACATATAGTGTGCGGTGAGGGACAAATTGTCTCCTTTCTCTTCTCCGCACTACTCTGTGCTATTACTCTCTCTCTCTCGCTCTCTCTCTGCTTAATCGATTAAGGCCATTGGTGCACCTGTTTCCTTGCTGTGTTTTATATAATTAGACAGAAGAGTATAGCCGTCTCTGGATTTATATGCAGTTAAAGATACAGAACAGCATGAAGCGCAATCACCCCCATCGGCTTCCCATCGTCATCCATGGAGTGGACGATGGGTGAGAGTGGGAGCGAGTGCCATGCTGATAGAAATAAAGCTGCAGTGTCCCTCCGGATCACCATATTCGGTGTTAGGTGGATCCTGATACCAGAGGCATTGCAAGATCCAGATTTGCCGCGGGGACCGGAAGTACACTTGTGAAGAAAGCCAAGGAGAGGGAGAGTTGTTTTTGATGTCAGACCACGATCGCGATTAGCGCACTGCCGTGTGTAGCTTCCGATCGCGATTTAGCACACTGTCAGGTACAATTGAACAGAAGAGACAGGAAAGTGATTATAAATACAAAGCCGCCGCCATACATGGTCAGCACACTGCCGGGTATAGCTTCCTGATTCATTGATCACAGCTGGCACACTGCCAGGTACAGCTTCCTCCTGCAGTGAGGAGCCATTCACAGGTCACAACTGAACGTACGTTTCACCCTTGGGCTTGATCTCCAGCCTCCAGGTCCAATGGGATGGTAAAGTATGTACAAGTCAGTTTCAATAAAAAAAATCATGAAAAACTCATGTCGACATTTTGACTTGTCTACATTTTAAATGTCGGTATTTTGACCATGTGTAGATCTTGACCTTGTCAGGATTTTGACCATCGGTCAATGGTTGTCGGGATTTTAACCGTTTGGATCTTGATTGTAGGTAAATTGACTGCATCCTGCTAGTTCCACTATAAGTAGGGACATTTTGAATTCCTTGCAGGTAGCATCCCGCCACCAATTGGTGAGGGATCCCACTTAGAAAGATGCAATATTAGACTTAATGCTTACAAATGGAGACAGAATATCTGACGTATATATGAGTGAAAACCTTGGATCCAGTGATCATCAAGCAGTATGGTTCAGCATAAAGACAGAAACTGACTCATCCCATACAAAACAACGGTGTTAGATATTATGAAGGCTGATTTTGTAGGAATGGGAAAATGTGTAAGTGATTCTTTGGCAGAGTGGAGGAACTTGGAAGGAGTGCAGGAGGGGTGGGAAAAATTAAAAAGGCAATACTAAAGCTAACAGGCCTTTGTATCAAAAGAGTTAGGAAAAAATATAAGGAAAAGGAAGCAAGTGTGGTTTACGAAAGATAAGAAGTAGCAAGTATTGTGAAAGCATAAAATATGTTTTTTTAAATAAATATTAGCATTCACAAAATAGTGAAGACAAAGAGATATATGTTGTTAGACAGAAGTAGACTAAGAAGGTAATCAGATGTGCAAAGGCACAAGCAGAGGAGAAAATGGCCCAGACAGTGGGTAAAAGAGCCAAATTTATTGTAGGTATATAAGCGAAAGAAAAAAAACAAAAGGCGGAATAATAAGACTAAAGACATAGACTGGGAGCCTTTTGGCGAGGGAGACAATGTAATAGCAGATCATCTTAATAATTATTTTTGCTCAGTATTCACTACTGAAAGAGAGGGGAAGGGCCACAGTTACATTGCAGGGATATTCAGGAATATGAAACAAGTACATTTACAGAGGAGAAAGTTCTAACAGAACTCTCAGCTGAAAGTGTATAAAGCAATGGGGCCAGATAGGATACATCCAAGGATACTATAAGAGCTTAAAGGGGTGCTGGTAGTTCCATTAACATAATTATTCAAATAGTCACTAGCTACAAGAGTAATTCCAGAGGTCTGGAAAAGAGCGAACGTAGTCCCATTGCACAAAGGTGGAAGCAAGGAAGAGGCAAACAACTACAGACCAGTGAGTCTTATATCAGTAGTAGGGAAATTGATGGAAACACTCTCAAAAGAAAGAGTTGTAGATTATCTCAAATTCAGCTATTTACAGGATCCCAAGCAGCATAGATTCACTGGGGGGAGATCATATAAAACAAACCTTATTGACTTTTTGACTTGCTGACTAAAGTAATAGATAAAGGTGGGGCTGTAGATATAGCTTATCTAGACTTTAGTAAGGCTTTTGACACTGTCCCACATTGTATACTGCTAAATAAACTTGAAAGCATGGGACTGGATATTAAAATGGTTGAATGGATAAGATCTTGGTTGCAGGATATAAAACAGAGAGTTGTAGTAAATGGAGTGCATTCACAGGAGGGAAATGTTATCAGTGGAGTACCCCAGAAATCTGTACTTGGACCAGTTCTTTTAAATATCTTTATTGGTGACATTGCAAATGGCATTAAAGAAAAAGTATGCCTTTTTGCAGATGCCACAGAGATATGCAACAGGGTAGACAAACCAGGGGGGTAAAACAAATGATTGATGATCTAGTTACAGTTTATTGCCAAAACATGCAAAATCACGCATTTGGGCCTCAAAAATCTAAAGGCTAATTACAGTATTAATAGCACTATACTAGAAACTACTGAGGAGGAAAGGCATCTTGGATTCACTTTTTCAGGTGACTTAAAAGCAGGTAAGCAATGTAACAAAGCAATAGGGAAGGCTAGTCAGATGCTTGGTTGCATAGAGAGAGGAATCAGCAGCAGAAAGAAAGAAGTAATAATGCCACTGTATAGGTCATTGGTACGGCCTCATCTAGAATACTGTGTTCAATTCTGGAGGCAATATCTTCAGAAGGATATTAATACATTAGAGACTGTACAAAGAAGGGCAACTAAAATGTTGCATAGCCTACATCACAAAACATACCGGGAAAGACTAAAACAAATCTCAATTTGTATAGTTTGGAGTAGAGATGGGAAAGGGGGGCATGGTAGAAACTTTCAAATATATCAAGGGTTTTAACAAAGTCAAGGGTGTAGCGACCATAGGTGCAGGAAGTGCAGCTTCTATGGGGCCCAGAGCTAAGAGGGGCCCACCTTCCCTGTCAAAGTTACATGTGTTACATACAATTTTCACCATTGTGTGGCACATAGAGGCCTTTACAAACATTTGCCTTGTGGGCAACAATATATAACTTGTTATATGAATAAAAGGGCATTATAATTTGACATTATATTACCTGGGCACTGTAATGTGGCACAGTATGAAGTAAAGGCACTATAGTGTGGAAAAATATGAACTGGGGACACTGTAATATGACCTAATATAAACTGGGGTCACTGTCATAATATAAATTGGGGTACTCTGTTGCATAATGCATACTGGCAGATCTACAATATGACATAACATGAACTAAGGGTCTATTATGGTTCATAAAATAAACTAGGGCACTGTTATGGGGCATAAAATTAAGAACTGTTGTGGAGAGGTGTCTCTCTAGATGTATAGGCACAGGGGCCCCTTCAAATGTTGCTATGGGGCCTACAAAGTTCTGTTTACACCCCTGAACAAAGTCCAGGAGGGAAACAATATTCAAATGAAGAAAAGTCTTAGAACACAAGGACATGCACTGAAACTGGAGGGAGGTAGATTCAGGGCAAATTTGAGGTAAAATTACTTCACAGAAAGGGTAGTGGGCAAGTGGAATAACATCCCATCAGAGGTGTGTGATGTTATTGCATTAGAAACTTAGGTGGACATTTATTAAGCAGTTATAAGAGTAGAGAAGTGAACCAGTGGAGAAGTTGCCCCATCAACCAATCAGTTGCTCTGTATAATTTTATAGTATGCAAATTATAGATGTTACTTCAATGCTGATTGGTTGATGGGGCAACTTATCCATTGCCTCACTTCTCCGCTCTTATCACTGCTTAGTAAATGTCCCCCTTAATGTTTGTAAACACTCCCTTACTAAAATGCGTAAGCCTGAATCTTCAGTGATGGTCCCTAGGACCAGAGGGAATGCTGGGAAGTGGGAGATCCAGTGTGCAGTATGTCTGTAGTTGGTAATGGAATAAAAGAGCACAGCAGTGAACTCACATGCCTCTGTGTCTTAATGATTGGAATGACAAGCATATAAACAAAACATGGTGTCAGAAGAAGTTTAACTTGGACTGCTAGTGTGAAAGAATCCTACAGAAGCCTGTACAGCTGTGACACACAGTCTTTGCAAAGCCTGCCATATGCTCCTCTCTTCAAACAGTGAGTAACCACTGGTGTTTCTATAATGGGTGCAGTGTGTGCGGTGCACACGGGCCCCTGAGTCCAGAGGGGCCCCCCACCGCACACGCTGCACCCATTTTCAAAATACTCACCCCTCTGGAGTCCCACGCTGACATCCATGGTGGTGTTAAAACTTCGTGAAAATGGCCCAGCGGCCATTTTCACGGAGTTCTGCATGCGCAGTATAGTCTGAGCGCTCTAGTGCTCAGACTCTCAGCGCTGCCAGCAGAGAGGAGGGGGCCCAAATGGAGGAGGCTGCACCTGGGCCTACTCCTCTCGTAAAGTGCCCCTATGAGTAACCATGGATAAACTGTCTCGTCCAACAGGCATGCTGATGTCTGGTAACTTGTCTGAGAGCTGGAAAAGATTTAAGCAAAGGTTTAAAATATATTGGTGCATGTGGAGCTGATACAGAGGCTGACAAAACTAAGGCATCCATTTTCCTCCATGTGATAGAATGTGCTGGACATTTATAATTGTTTTTAGTTTGATGAGGGGCAGAATATGGTGCTATCTTCTATAATGCAAAAGTTTGAAGATTACTTTGTGCCAAGGACAAATGTGACACATGAAAGATATAAGTGATATAAGTTTTTCACATGTGATCAGAAGTCTGGAGATGGATTTGATCAGTATGTTACAGAGCTGCAATCACTCAGTAAAACCTGTGGGTTTGGTGATTTAAAGATTCCCTGATTAGTGATTGTATTGCCTGCGGAATACCTGATAATGGACTCAGAGAGAGATTGCTGAGAGAGCATGACCTAAAGGCCCATATAGACGGGCCGATGCGGGAGAAATGTGTGCTGAGCGAATCGCTCAGCACACATCTCTCCCGCCGCTCAGCACAGCGCGATCTGTGCTGAGCGAGCGGGGGGAGATGGGGGGCCACTCATTTCACCCAGCGGGTGAAGTGAGCGACCCGCTAGATTGGCCTGCATGGCAGGCCAATCTAGCACCAGCGATAGCGATGCGCGGGGCTGCGCATCGCTATCGCTGTTAGGGCTACACACAGAGCGATCTTGCTGAAAATCTAAGCAATCTAGTCAGATTGCTTCGATTATCGCTCTGTGTGTACCCCCCTTTACACTAGACATGGCAGTGAATATGTGCAGATCTGCAGAAATAACTAGATTTCAAGCCAAAAAGTTACACAAGGAAGCTGATAGTGGCAGTGCTGTACATGTAGTGCAGAAAGCAGAGCCAAGCAAACCACCATTCTTAAGAATGATGCAGTCTAAGCCACAGTCTAACAAGGAAATTTGTAGTAGCTGTGTAAATGGTCAAAGTGTATACTGTTAAACAAGCAGAGGAATTCTTTGTGGATTGCATTGAACTTTGCAGTGCAGATAAGAAAGAATGGATTGTCCCTTTAACTGTGAATGAGATTGTCATTCCCTTTAAGCTTGATACTTGTGTGCAGGTGAATTTAATATAATTTCAAGACTTTTTGAGTAAAAGCTAAAATTCATCCAGCCAAAGTGAAAGTTACAGGGTACACTGGGGAGGAAATTCCCATCAAAGGTACATGCTTAGTGACACTGAAATATAACGGACAACAGTTTAAAACATCTCTACTGATTGTGGATAAACTTGTGCAACCAATTCTAGGATTAAGTTCCTGTGAGAAACTAATACCCCTTTCACATCGCAAAAATAACCCGGTATATTGCTGTGTTTTAGCCCTGTCAACCCAGTTTGAGCTGCAGTGTGAAAGCGCCATTATGAATTTACTGGGTCAAACAACTCATTATTTCAATCGGTGTAAAAAGAAGGATCCTACATGGTTCGGAACTGGTTCATTTGGCGGTGTGAAAGCCTCAGACCCGGTATATGCAACCCGGGAATCTTAAAAAGGAGGTGATAGGCTGTCTCCCTGCATGATGTCACCAGTCTGAACCCGGAAATAACAGGCAGCACTCTGTAAACCGTGGATTAGTCTTTATTATACTGCATTCACACTGCTACATTGCTTGTACAATATGGCAACCTGGAGTGAAGATGAAGTTAGGGAGTTGTTGAGGATTAGAGGGGAGGCTGAAATCGCCAACCAAATTACAGGGACTTTAAAGGATGCAATAACCTATAAAAACATCACAAGGATGCTTGCAGCCTCTGTTTCCAACGTACCTCACAGCAGATAAATAAATAAATTAAAGGCCCTTAAAAGGAATTTCAGTAAGGTCCACAACCACAACTGAAATAGAAGTAGTGCTACCCGTATGGAGTGGCAATATAACAAGCAGTGTGCCACAATATATGGACACACAGCACTTATGACACCTGTTAGCTTATCCTCCAGCCTAGCAGCAGCAGAAACAAGACAGGCCTGTGCTGCTAATTCTACCTGCAGCATACAGGACTCAGAGACCCGATCACCACCACCACCATCCCCCCCACTCGTACTGGATGATGATACACAGCCGATGCAAACCACTATGCCTGACCCAATTGTACACGAACCCAGCAGAACTGCAACCACTGATGTGCCGGTAGACACACAGGCTGGGACAAGTCAAATGGACCCAATTGCACAAAGGCAGCCTTTATGTGGAAACAGTAAGTACAACAATCCAAAGAACATAATAACTAACATTAACAATTAACGTAAACTAAACACAAACTAACAATTCTAAACATTAAAGTCATTAAATATTAATAACATTAAGTTAATAAATTACTTTAAAAAAACTATTCATACATTACTAATTAAATACATACAATTACAAATGATAAATGTTGCAGAGTATACGCAGTGTGTAGGTGGGAGGAGGCCACAAACACGTTTGCGAACAACACTGCTATTTTATATAAGCTCATTGCAAATTCCAATAACAAAATTATTTTACTTGTGTCTACAGTATATACTGTTCCGCCAAGGAGGCGCCGCCCAAACAAAATGGAGCAAGCTGCAAGAACTATGACCACTGTCCTGGTTGAGGAATGAGAGCAGATGGACGCTGCCATGGGTGATCGAGAAGATGCACATCTCCAGCGATTTTTTTCAGGCAGAGCAAGACATGAACAACACATTTATGGCCCAGCTCAACTCTATGCAGGAAACCTATAATAGGGATGCAAGAGAATGTCAGAGGGAAATGCAGGAATTTCAAATGTCAATATTTGACAGAATGTTCCAATGTATTGAAGGGCTGCACACAATGCCACCTCAGCACCCGCCTCCAAACTACCCTCAACCCTATTCCCAGTATAACCCTGGCCCCCCCTTCTACGAACATACCCCACCTCAACAAACGCAACCCCAATATACCCATCCTCGACATAACCAAAATAACCAACATCAACAAACCCAACCTCCACAAACCCAAACTCACTATACCCATCCTTGACATACCCAACCTCAACACACCCAATCACCTTCTGAAATGGAGACAACTACAGAGGTTCCTGTTTACCGTCATTTATCTTAAATGGTTATTGTTTTTAAAAAAGTTGGTTTTAAATTAATGGGAGTGTATTTCATACACTACTGGTTTGTCTTTTTATTACTGTAAAGATTTCAATGCTGTATTTACCAAAGTTTTATACAAATTAAAATGAAAAGGTCTCTGACCTTTTGTTAATCTTTAGAATTGTCCTATTTTTACTTAAAACCAAATTTATTGATACATCCTTTACAAATTGTGTATTGATGTTATACATTTGTTATCGGCACAGTAGCAGAATATCAACTAGACAGGTTTATTTTTTGTAGCAACAACAATTAACAGAATATACAAACTGAGAAAACTTAATGGATTAATGAGGGAAGGTTGGTCATTATAGCAGACCTCATTTGTTCTGCACTTCCAGAATTGTTGCCCAAATAGGACTCACAATCAAGTGCTGGGTACGCAACTGAGTCCTGCACTGTCCACTCTGGTAGGAATTTCTCCCTCTGAAATTCACATAGGTTATGCAGAATACAACATACTGCAACAATGTTAGGCATGATAGTAATGTCTACATCATTGCACTTCATAAGACAGCACCATCGTCCTTTTAATCATCCAAAGGCATTTTCTACCACCATTCTTGCCGAGCTTAGGGTGTACATATATGTAATTTGATTGGGGCTCAGCTGGACATGTTGGGTGAAGACCTTCATGAGCCATCGTCATAACGGGTAGGCTGCATCACCAATTATGTGTACCAGGATTTCCACTCCGTCTACAAATTTAGATTTCTAGTAGGAATATAGAGAAAAAAATGTACATTAGCAACAAGAAATATGTATACACATATGAGCAGACTCCTCCGTGATGGGCAGGCTGGTGGGCACATAGTAAGCATGTTTGAAGGTAAGGACAACTATTTTGTCTCAATGTCAATTAAATTGCATTCATCTATTACCTGCTTGATTCATGCACATTGCGTCAGTTTAGAATTAATAACACATCTTTTCCTGGGCTTGTTTTCTAAAATATAAAAAAACGTATTAAATAAAATTACCAATCTTGGAATAAGGTAGCCCCCTTGCTTGTCCTCTGCTAGGTGGTAAAGATCTGAGTTAGCAAGCACTCAAGCGTCATGTGACCGTCCCGGCCAACCAATGTATACATCTGTGAAGCTAATATAAAAATATATATTAAGTTTCAAAAGGGGTTTTAAACAATAAGCATTAAGAAAAGACACTGGCCAGAACATCCTTACCAATACTTATGATCCATCACAGCTTGCAAAACAATGGAATGCCATCCCTTTCTGTTGTAGTAGTTGGCAGGATTATCATGAGGTGCGATTATAGGGATGTGGGTACCATCGATTGCACCTGCGCACTACGTATATCCAGACTTCACAAATTCCATAATTGTTTCAGCCAAACGCTGGCCATTCGGCAGAGAAATAAATCTGTGGTATAGGTTGTCCACCAATGGTCTGGTCACCTCATGTACAATGGTGCAAACAGTAGGTATCCACATACCAAAGAGGAAAGCAATTGTGCGATATTCACCTGGAGTGGAGTACCACCACAATGCTATAGCTAGCCTCCTGCTTGGCTCTATTGGTGACCTGAAGTTTGTGGACTGCCTAGAGGGTGCTGGGGGCATTAAATCCAAAAGGTAGTGGAATGTCTGACGGGACATTCTGAAGTGACACTTCCACTGAACATCCTGAAAGTTCAGCACACTTTGCATAAAAACTTGCCCATGCTGCCATTCTCTAGCCCACAATCTTCGTTGTGTAGAGAGGTTAAGGTTGAGTATGGTGGTTACAGAAGCTGATATAAACGATATCCTCCTGCGCAGGTATTGTTGGTGACGAATGGTGGTCTCTCTCAAATACTGCAGCCTCCTCCTCCTCATAACATAGCTGGTGAACAAGTTACAGACGCTCAAATATCCTCTCACAGGCTGAATCCAAGAGCAGTACAGCTGAGACTATCACAAAGTCTATAGAGACATGTGCTGTGTCGGCCATGAATGCTGCACTATTGAGCACTGCCCAGCCCCTCCTTGTAATACCTTTCAAACCTCATCAATGTGAGACAGAAAAGTCCATTCAAAATGATATCACACTGTTTTAAATGGAGGCACCGGGTTCAGTGTGAATGGCAACAACCCGGTAATAACACGACTCCAAAATGCGATGTGAAAGGGGTATAGCGTGTTCAGACCCGGGTCAGAAGCGTGTTCAAAAGCCGGTTCCTTACCGGGTTAGCAATGTGAAAGCAGTATAAGCTTGCTAAAGAAAGTTTTTAGGGTGACATCACAAGTAGAAGATGACAGGAAATCGATGTTTACAGAATACAGAGACGTGTTTGAAGGTCTAAGTTATTTGCCTGGAAATCATAAAATAAATATAGACACACAGTGATAAACCCCTGTAGGAACTTAGAGAAAAACTAAAACAAGAGTTAAATTGCATGGAAGCCTTGGGTGTGATACAGTAAGTTGATGAGCCTACTGAATGGGTGAGCTCCTTAGTATTTGTTGAAAAGAAAAATGGATAACTCAGAATATGTCTAGACCCCAGAGATTTAAACAAAGCTATTAAATGAGAAAATTTTAAACTACCAACCAGATATGAAATCATGTCGCAATTTGCGGGAGCAAAATGGTTCAGTAAATTGGACGCAACTTCAGGATTCTGGCAAATGAAGCTAGATGAGGCCAGCTCAAAGCTTTGTACATTTAATACACCAGAAGGTCGATACAGATTTCTTCGACTACCATATGGAATATTGTCCGCTCCAAAGTATATCACAAAAGGATACACATGATTTTTGAACATATTCCAGATGTTGAAACAATGATGGATGACATTATTGTCTGGGGATCTACAAAGGAAGAACATGATTCTAGATTGAGACAAGTAATGGAACTTGTCAAGAAATTGAATATAAATAAAGCTTAACAAGGTCAAACGTGAATTTGACGTGAATACACTTACCTTTATGGATGACGTGGTCTCGGATCAAGGTGTAAAACCGGACCCAAGGAAAATATCAGCCATAGTGAACATGGAACATCCTAACAACAAAGACGACATCAGAAGATTCCTAGGAATGATTATTTACTTAGGAAAGTTTATTTCTCAACTCTCTGAATGAACAGACTCTCTTAGATGGTTGTTGGACAAAGATAACAAGTGGATGTGGTCACATGAACAATAAGAAAGTTGGCAAAACTTGAAACAGATCATTACAGAGCAACCAGTGCTAAAATTCTTTGATCCTATGAAAAGAATAAGAATTTCAGCAGATGCTTCGCAATTTGGTCTAGGCTCAGTGTTGTTACAAGAACATGAGGATTCATGGCAACCAGTAATCTATGCACCAAGAGCACTGACAAGGGCTGACACAAGGTATGCTCAGTTAGAAAAAGAACTTCTAGCGATCACATATGCATGTGAGCGATTTCATCAATTTGTGTATGGTCAAACATTTACAGTGGAAACTGAACACAAACCATTGGTAGCTATCATGACTAAATTGTTACATGACTGTCCCATGAAAATTGAACAAATGCTAATCAGACTACAGAAATATGATGTACACTTGCTGTACTGTCCTAGTAAATACATGTACATTGCTGATACACTTTCTCGTGTTGTGAACAACAGTGAAGGTTCCAGAAGTCTGATGGATGAAGAGATAGAAGTCTATGTTAATTTGATCATAGCTTCTCTGCCAGTGTTTCTTGCAAGACAAGAACAGATTTGAAAAGAAACTGAGACAGATGATGCAACGAAAGTGTTGAAAGATATTCTGAAAGGCTGGCCAGCAGAAAAAAATGCGTGCCCGCTGTCTATTCATGATTATTGTATGTACTGCAGTGACCTTACAGTTGTCAATGGTATTATTTACAAAGCAATAGGTTTGTCATACCTGCATGACTAAGAAAAACTATGCTGTGCAAGATACATGAAGGCCACTTAGGGGAAGAAAAATTTAAGCGGAGAGCGCGTGAAGTTATGTATTGGCCAAGAATGAACCAAGACATAGCACAGACAACAGCTACATGTAAATTATGTCTTATGTATAGACCGAAGCAACAAGTCGAGCCACTGAATCCTCATGCAGTGCCAGAGAGACCGAACCAAAAAGTTGGTGCAGATTTGTTTGATTGTAATGGGAAAACGTCCATTGTCATGACTGATTATTACTCTAACTACCGTGAGGTGAAGACACTGCATACAACTACTATTAAAGCGTTAATCAATTGCATGAAGTCAATCTTTGCAAGGCATGGTGTTCCTATGGAAGTGTTCACTGACAATGGTCCTCCGTTTTCCAGTGCTGAATTTAGACAATTTGTTGATGAGTGGGAATTTGTCCATACCACGTCAAGTCCCCACTATCCACGCTCAAATGGTTTGGTGGAAAGTTCAGTAAAAACTGTAAAGAGTCTAATGGAAAAAGCTCAAGAAGGTAAAGAAGACTTCTACAAAAGTCTTTTAATCTACCGCAGTACACCTTTACAGAATGGACTTTCTCCTGCACAAATGCTGATGGGAAGGAGGATTAGAGCAAATCTCCCGATACATCATGAACTGCTTAATACACATACTGTATCTCAGCGTTGGTCAGACTGAGTGAGGAAAGTCAACAGGTGAACAAAAAGCTTATCTGATCTAAAATCGGGTGACCAAGTCCATATCAGAGCTCATGAGAAAGGTATTTGGGTGCAGAAAGGTATTGTGCAAGCACAAGTAGCACCAAGATCTTATACTATACGTACAGAGCGTGGAACAGAAGTAAGAAGAAATCGTGTGGATTTAAGATCTCAACCTAACCATAATGAAGACATCATGACTGAAGAATACCCTTCATCTGACATGTATGATGATCCTGATAATGGTGAACAAACCACGATTCTAGAAAGGTCCAACATGGTCGACGAAACAAAGACTGTATATGAAAGACCCAAAGGGGAAATATACGCAGACCTGAGAGACTCATTGAAACATGTTAGATGATGTTCTTAATATTATGTTAAACTGTTGCACTGAAGGATACAGGGCTTATCTTTAAAGAAAAGAGGATGTGATGTTATTGCATTAGAATGCTTAATGTTTGTAGACACTCCCTTAATAAAATGTGTAAACCTAAATCTTCAGTGATGGTCCCTAGGACCAGAGGGAATGCTGGGAAGTGGGTGGATTCTGTGTACAGTGTGTCTGGAGGTGGTAATGGAATAAAAGAGCACAGCAGTGAACTCACATGCCTCTGTGTCCTAATGATTGGAATTACAAGCATATGAACAAAACAAGGTGGTAGAGGCTAAGACAGTAGAGCGATTTAAACATGCATGGGATAGACATAAGGATATCCTTACAAAGAAAAAATTATCAAATAAGGGGGCAGATGTATTAACCTGGAGAAGGCATAAGGAAGTGATAAACCAGTGATATGTGCAAGGTGATAAAGGCAGCAGCCAATCAGATTCTAACTGTTAATTTACATATTGGAGCTGATCCTATTAATGACAGAGGAGGCATTTTCCTACAGCATGTTCATCACCACAGTAATTCTGCCATGCCTCACTGTTATTTTGTTAAGCAGCTGTTAATATTTTTCTGGTGAAGCCACTTAGGCATGCCTCATGCCTTTTCCATCTGGTTAGGGAAGACACTGAATAGGTTAATGTCAGGCTTTCGGTTGTGGAACCTTGAAAACGCCTGAATTGATTCCCCTATTTTTATGTCCTCTATGTGAACACAAGCACATAGGCAGCTGATGTAAGGGAGTGACTCTGTGAGCCCTCTGCTTAGCCCCATAAAATGTATTTTTCTTGCTTACTAGTCATACGCATTTTCAATACGGGAGGCAGTAAATTTGCTGGCTGATGGGATCCCGGCTGTCAGTATACCGACGCAGGAATCCCGAGACCCGCTGAAATACTGGCAATTGGAATCCCAACCGCCACCTGAAATCCCAACTCAGGTGGTGGTCCACGCCACCACCTGAGGGGGAATATAACCCTTTGGTCGCCACCGAGCCCGAAGTGTGGTTAGCGCAGTGAGCCTGCCAGGGGACCCGCTGCACTCGCCGATGGTATTCAGGCTGTCGGGATCCCAGCGTCGGTCTCCTGTCCGCTGGGATCCCGACAGCTGGCATATCATATTGAATCCGTCAATACTGTAAGCCCATTTCCAGGTTTTTTACTCAAGCAAAATAGAAACGTACTGCAGCTTGAAGTGTTTGGTGCACGTTCAGCCCTTGCAAAGTTTTTCTTCACAAGTGTATTCCTGTGCAGCAAAGTAACATCTGCTGCAGATGTATATAGGACCTCATTTACATCTAGGAACAACTTCAGCTAAATAGTCTACATGGACAAGCCATTATGTGATGCAAACTGTTCAAATTCAATATTTTTGGCTGTAGGGAAACTCTGATTGCTATAGTGTGTTGCCTACAAATTCTTGCAGCTTTATTTTTATTTTTTTTGTCATAGAGTTGCCCCATCCCAATTCTAAATCTATGCAAACATGATTACATAGGGGTATACAGTATAAACTAAGCCTTGGAGAGAAAGTGGATGGAGATAAAGTACCAACCAGTCAGCTCCTAACTGCCATGTTATAGGCTAGAGCTGGTTGGTTGGTTCTTTATCTCTGTCCACTTTAGTACATAGACCCCATACAGTTGTATAACACTAGCAATTCGACCAGGTCTATATCAGGTGTGTGTGTGTGTGTGTGTGTGTGTGTGTTTGTGTGTGTTTATATATATATATATATATATATATATATCTGTACCACATACTTAACTACTGTATCTGAATGCTGGAGAGACTCACAAATTTTGGTTTGCTCACCTGGACTCCCAGAAGACTAGGCAAACCCCTCCCTGTCGCCCACTTTTCTTGACGTGGGTGGTCCAGGAGGCTTCATCATGCAATTTGCTCTGAATTGCGTCATTGTTCCCCCCCCCCCCCCCCCCCCTTCTACTTTATAATGCTGGGAATCACTGCTTTGTGTGATGGGTGACATGATCACGGCACTATGCCACATGCCTCCCACCTTGTCCCCACCTGGACGGGATGGCCCACATGTCGGCAACTATGATATACCTGCACCCAAATCTTCTTATGATATACAGATGCAGGTGACATAAAGTATGACTGATGCAGAATATAGCAAATGCTGCATTTTTCAATAGACCATTCACATTAGAAAGCTATTCCTTCATAGTATGTTAGAACTCCAATTATGTGCTATACTCTCCTCCCATTATATTTCACACCCAGGGCCAGATTAAGGCAGGGGCGATAGGGGCGGCATTCCCGGGGCCCCCACACCCTACGTTTTGTAGGAGTCTTCCTTTGGCGGCTCAGCAGTCATGCGAGACAGTAACTGCAAGCTGCCAGACAGCCCGCTCTCCCTGCTGCAATGTAAGTGAAGCTGTGTGTGTATATGTATGTCAGGGATGTGCGGTGACGTGTGTGTGTATGTATGTGTGTGCATGCGCGCGCACGGCCCCGGGAAGGGGGGCGAGGACTTTGCCAGAAATCATAGGTGGGGCCCCCAGAATCTACGAATCCCTGGGCCCCCACCACTCTTAGGTGGTCATTCCAAGTTGATCGCTCGCTAGCAGTTTTTAGCAGCCGTGCAAACGCTAAGCCGCTGCCCTCTGGGAGTGTATTTTAGTTTAACAGAAGTGCGAACGATTGCATCGCAGAACGGCTACAAAAAAATATTGTGCAGTTTCTGAGTAGCTTCAGACCTACTCAGAAACTGCTTGCGATCACTTCAGACCATTCAGTTCCGGATTTGACGTCACAAACACGCCCTGCGTTCGCCCAGCCACGCCTGCGTTTTTCCTGGCACGCCTGTGTTTTTTATAAACACTCCCTGAAAACGGTCAGTTGACTCCCAGAAACGCCCACTTCATGTCAATCACTCTTCGGCGACCATTGCGACTGAAAAGCTTCGCTAGACTTTGTGTGAAAATACATTGGTCGTTGTGAAAGTACGTCGCGCCACATGCGCATGCGCAGAAGTGCCATTTTTTTACTTAATCGCAGCGCAGCAAACATTTTCAGCAAGCGATCAACTCGGAATGAGCCCCCTAATCCGGCCCTGTTCACACCCCTTCTGCCAAATTTGTGCCACATAATGTACATTGGGCCTAATTCAAGTTTGAACGCAAATGTATTAGCAAAAGCAAAGTTGCAATCAATTGCAAAGTGAACGCAAATCTGCACACAAAAAATAAAAAACACGACCACAGTGCAAACTAACAAAAACAAAACAAATACACAAATTAGGAGTCACCCTGAAAGCTATGCAAACTAGCGTTAGAAGCTGTGCATGCAGGCCAACATGGACGATCTCGTCCATATATTCCTGCACTTCAATGGAGCCCAGTGGCGTAACTACTGCCCCCGCAGTCCTCGCGGTGGCTTGGGGGCGAGGGGCTGCGGGGGCGCCACTGATTTAGAACAGATTGACATGCGGACGAGCGTCCGCATGTCAATCTGCGATCTCCTCTCCCTCCTTGCTGCGGTGCCTGCTCCCCCGGCTCTCCCCCCCCCCCATGTGTTGGAGGGACACGAGCGCATCGCGCGTCTCTCCTGTGTCCCTCCTGGCTCTCCCCCGGCCGGTCTAAGGAAGCAAGTGCCGTTCGTGAGCTCTGATTGGCTCACGAACGGCACTTCCTTTATTAGACAGCTGGGGGAGAGCCAGGAGGGACACAGGAGAGACGCGCGATGCGCTCGTGTCCCTCCAACACATAGGGGGGGCCGGAGGAGCAGGCACTGGGGCATATACCCGGCACTGGGGACATATACCTGGCACTGAGGGCATGTACCTGGCACTGGGGGCATATACCTGGCACTGGGGGCATATACCTGGCACTGGGGGGGCATATACCCGGCACTGGGGGCATGTACCTGGCACTGGGGGCATATACCCGGCACTGGGGGGCATATACCTGGCACTGGGGGGGCATATACCCGGCACTGGAGGCATATACCTGGCACTGGGGGGGAAGCAGGCAATAGGGGGGAATATCTGGCACTGGGGGCATGTACCTGGCACTGGGGGCATATACCCGGCACTGGGGGGGCATATACCCGGCACTGGGGGCATATACCTGGCACTGGGGGGGCATATACCTGGCACTGGGGGCATATACCTGGCACTGGGGTGGAAGCAGGCACTGGGGGGGAATATCTGGCACTGGGGGCATATACCTGGCACTGGGGGCATATAACTGGCACTGGGGGGGCATGTACCTGGCACTGGGGGCATATACCTGGCACTGGGGGCATATACCTGGCACTGGGGGGGAATATCTGGCACTGGGAGAATATCTGGCACTGGGGGGGCATATACCTGGCACTGGGGGCATATACCTGGCACTGGGGGGCATATACCTGGCACTGGGGGAATATACCTGGCACTGGGGGGGCATATACCCGGCACTGGGGGCATATACCCGTGACTGGGGGGGCATATACCTGGCACTGGGGGGGAAAGCAGGCACTGGGAGGGAATATCTGGCACTGGGGGCATATGCCTGGCACTGTGGGGGAATATCTGGCACTGGGGGCATATACCTGGCACTGGGGGGGGGGAATATCTGGCACTGGGGGGTCATATACCTGGCACTGGGGGCATATACCTGGCACTGGGGGGGGGATATCTGGCACTGGGGGCATATACCTGGCACTGGGGGGGAATATCTGGCACTGGGGGGGAAGCAGGCACTGTGGGGGAATATCTGGCACTGGGGGGGGGGCATATACCTGGCACTGTGGGGGAATATCTGGCACTGGGTGCATATACCTGGCACTGTGGGGGAATATCTGGCACTGGGTGCATATACCTGGCACTGTGGGGGAATATCTGGCACTGGGAGCATATGTGGCACTGGGAGCACGGCCCTAGCAACAAGCACTACCCCCTAGCAACGAGCAGGACACCCAGTGCATGAAACCCCTGGCAACGAGCATGACACCCTGAGCATGAAAACCCCTGGCACCGTGCATGGAACCAAGAGCATGAAACCCCTGGCAACGAGGAGGTAATTTAAAAGTAATTGGAAGCCTTACTGTAGAACTTAATGTGTAATGGGCATTACGGTGTGTGGCATAATGTATCACGGACATTGCGGTGTGTGTCATAATGTATCAGGCATTACGGTGTGTTGTATACTATATCACGGGCATTGTGGTATGTGGTATAATGTCTCAGGATCATTGTGGTGTGTGTCATACTGTGTCACAGACATTGTGTGTGCTATAATGTATCAGGGGCATTGCAGTGTGTAGCATAATGTATAACTGGCTTTGCGATTCCTGTCATAATGTGTCACAGGCATTACGGTGTGTGGCATAATGTGTCGGGGGCATTACGGTGTGTGGCATAATGTGTCGGGGGCATTACGGTGTGTGGCATAATGTGTAGGGGGCATTACGGTGTGTGCATATTGTGTCATGTGCATTATTGTCAGTGATCGCAAAAACGCGCCATGGCGCGTATTTTACCCAGAAACAGCCGCCCGGG
The DNA here is from genome assembly GCF_028390025.1 of Pseudophryne corroboree. Lineage (NCBI taxonomy): Eukaryota > Metazoa > Chordata > Amphibia > Anura > Myobatrachidae > Pseudophryne > Pseudophryne corroboree. The sequence continues at coordinate 415,895,087 of NC_086446.1, read as the reverse complement.
ACTCACATTTAGAAGATGAGCGGGTCCCACAGGACGCGCTCATCTGAATATGTGTTTGCATGTGTTAAGCCTGTCAGCGGAATGCAGGAGGTGACTGGCTGTTTCCTCGGCCAATCACCTCCTGTAGTCTCCATCCAATCACAGCCTGCAGCATCTCCCGCTTTGAATCCTGCTCCCCGCCAGCACATGAATCTGTGCTGCAGGGCTGACAGACTGGCCCCGCTCATCCGGCTCCACTGCCGCTCTGCCGCCAGCACCCTCCTCTGCGACTGGGAGTACAGCTCCGGATCTGCCCGCCGCCACCCCCCTACCCGGGACCCGCTCAACGCCCCACCGAGACCCGACAACTACCTTCCAGCAGGAGCCGTCCGGGCTGCGCAGCTCCCGCTGTAGGTAAGCAGTAGACAGTGCTGCATCGCCCCGCTTCAACTGGAGTAGCTGGTGCAGATGCGGGATGTCCGGGGGCTGCAAGCTCCGTGTGTGCAATGTGAGGCCGCTCAGAGTGTCAGGGCCTCACTGACACCATTTTTCTGACAGCACAGTGCAGTGAGTGCACTGGCACAAGTAGCCAGCCGGCGCCGCAGCATGAAGGAGCTATCTGTGAAATCGCAAGCAGAGGCTGGCAAGAAGGAGCTCCTCCGATCGCTTCCCCTGACGGGCTGGCCACTGCTAAATATACCAGTATATCAGTACAACTGTGCAGTGACACTGACTTTCCCATTGCACCTGGGGCTCCACTACTTTGACACAGTTGGAACTGATTATCGGTATATTTAGCAGTGGCCAGCCCGTCAGGGGAAGCGATTGGACGAGCTCCTTCTTGCCAGAGAACAGCCTCTGCTTGCGATTTCACATAGAGCTCCTCCAGGCTGCGGCTACTACAGGCGCAGGCTGGCTACTTGTGCCAGTGCACTCACTGCACTGTGCTGTCAGAAAAAATGGTGAGTGTCAGTGAGTTGCTGCTGGGGGCGGAACCACTTGTGTCAAACGGCCCCTTCGTGCAACTGGAGGTGATAAGTGAGTGGTTACTGCAATGTGCCTCAGTGCTCTACCAGGCGCATTGTGTATAATAACGTGTTCTACCTGGCGCAATGTGTATAATAACGTGTTCTACCTGGCGCAATGTGTATAATAACGTGTTCTACCTGACGCAATGTGTATGATAACTTGCTCTACTTAGCGGCAATGTGTATGATAACTTGCTCTACCTAGCGGCAATGTGTATGATAACATGCTCTACCTGATGCAATGTGTATGATAACTTGCTCTACCTAGCGGCAATGTGTATGATAACATGCTCTACCTGGCGCAATGTGTATGATAACGTGCTCTACCTGGCGCAGTGTGTATAACGTGTTCTACCTGGCGCACTGTGTATGATAACGTGCTCTACCTAGCGGCAATGTGTATGATAACGTGCTCTACCTGGTGCAAAGTGTATGACGTGCTGTACCTGGTGCAAAGTGTATGACGTGCTGTACCTAGTGCAAAGTGTATGACGTGCTGTACCTGGAGCAAAGTGTATGACGTGATCTACCTGGATCAGTGTGCATAGGAGGTTCTACCTGGTGCAATGTGTATAAGCGCCACTACTGTGTGGTGTAATGTGAATTGACACTATTATGTGGCCACGCCCCTTCCCTATGAAGCCACGCCCCTAAAATGTTGCGGCGCGCCTACGGCGCGCACTATCTGTTCTTTGTGGTCTAAGTGGTCTAACACCAATTCACTTTCTGCCTAAGGGCACCAAAATGTCTAGTTACAGCTCTGGTGCAGGGTGTCCTGCATGCTACACAGCCCAGCAGCATTGTCACCCCATACCCCCCATCTTGCAACACTTTTGTAGTGTCCAAACAAGATTAAAATTAATAAGAACCTTCATTCCGATGGGACCCAGAAAAAGACCGGTAGGACCCCAATTTTTAAAAGTGAAGGGTCCCTGGGACCCACTTTTTTTTTGGCTCAGCGTGATCACTGATTGTGTGTGGAATAATGTCTAAGGGCCATTGCAGTATGTGGAATAATGTATACTGGGCATTACTATAAGGAGGAAAAATGACAAATAATGTAGGGGCATGAATCAGGATTATTTTTCTTTCCTGTGGTGGCCAACGTCTGGGCGTGCAGGTTGCAAAACTGGGGTATAAGGTAGTCTTTTCCTGCAATGCCACGCCCTCCACGCAAAGCCACGCCCATTTCGACAAAGCCACACACCCTTTTTGCCAGCGCGCGCCGCAGGCAATTACGGGGTGTATGGGGGGGCGCCGAAGGATTTTTTGGCTTGGGGGAGAAAAATTTCTAGTTACACCACTGATGGAGCCAGGTGACGGGGGGAGTGAAGAAACTTCACTCCCCCCGTCACTGCCCCCGCCGGGTCACCCGTCGGCCATATCCGCCGTCGGGCAGCTCGGCAGCAGATCTATTAATGTGTAGGGCCCTTTAGTGTTTCTGGTAAGTTAAACTACAAACTCAGGGTAATGTGCATATGTTACTAATGTACTAAATTGTAAAGCATGAACAGTTTGAATGATGCACTTATCAACATAAGCTAAAAAAGGAATAAACCTGAAATTCAGAATGCATAAGGGTCAAAAACCTGCAGCTAAAATGGTGAGGCAGCACACAAGCTGTGTGTGATTATACTATACAACCTCAGATGTGTGTGATTATTTGCTAATTGTGCAGCCATCGCATCAATCATCGACGTTACTGCTGCCATTATAGGGGGTAATTCCAAGTTGATCGCAGCAGGAATTTAGTTAGCAATTGGGCAAAACCATGTGCACTGCAGGGGAGGCAGATTTAACATGTGCAGAGAGAGTTAGATTTGGGTGGGTTATTTTATTTCTGTGCAGGGTAAATACTGGCTGCTTTATTGTTACACTGCAAATTAGATTGCAGATTGAACACACCCCACCCAAATCTATCTCTCTCTGCACAGGTTAAATCTGCCTCCCCTGCAGTGCACATGGTTTTGCCCAATTGCTAACTAAATTCCTGCTGCGATCAACTTGGAATTACCCCCATAGTGACTTGCTAAATGTGCGTAGCTCTATACCTGCCCAGAATCTGCAATGACTTTTCCTGTACTTTAAGGTTTCCTATCTGCAGATATGCGTATGCAGGCCCGGCAACAGGGGGAGGTCAAAGGGGACACCCATCCCCAGAGCCGGCCCTAACCAATATGATGCCCTAGGCAAGATTTTGGCTGGTGCCCCCTAGCACCACCGCTAGTTCCGCCTCTGACCCTGCACCCCTTTTCCAGCACCATCACCCCCCCACCCATAGCAGTCCTTTTTTTTTGTTTTCTTTTGTTTTCCTACGCCCTGTAATTTAAATAAGAACAGTGTGCACATTCAGCGCACAGCCCAAAAAGGTATGTGTTTTTGCTGGCAAGGGGCATAGGCAAACAATAGTACCCCCAATTCAGATGATGCCACACAGTAGTGAAACTTCATTCACATTATATCATGCGATACTGTCCCTTATTCACATTACATCACACAGTAGTACCACTTTACCTTATATACATTACTCCTCCTTCATACTGAATTGCTCCTTATTCACATTACACGACACCATATTGCTCTTTATTCTCATTACACCACATCATATTGCTCCTTATTCACATTACACCACACCATATTGCTCTTTATTCTCATTACACCACATCATATTGCTCCTTATTCACATTACACCACACCATATTGCTCTTTATTAACATTAGAGCTCACAGTAGTGCATTTTCTATACGTTACGCCACACAGTAGAGCACCTTATACACATAATACTACACATTGGTAATGCATTTATACACTTAATACCACACAGTAATGCCCCTTGCACATATGACACACATTATTAATGTCCTTATAAACATAATGCACATTACACATTATGCCAATCCCTATTTAATGCCCTTATACACATAATTTCCCTTACACATATGCCGCACATTGTTAATGCCCTTATACACATAATGACACACATAATGTTCCTTACACATATACCACACATTATTAGTGCCCTTATACACATAATGACACACATAATGCCCCTTACACATATGTTACACATTATTAATGCCCTTATACACATAATGACACATATAGTTCCTGGCGTGAGTCAACTGGCAGCTCTGCTAATGTCGGGTGCCTATTTTTTATGAAAATGCATCTTATTTGCATTGCTATGTGGCTAGGGTGCACAAGCAGCTTCTGCTGATTAAAATGATATGCGGCATGCCTATATACTGTGTGCGACTGTGACTGTATCTGCATATGAAATGCTACACACAGAATATAGGCATGCCACATATCATTTTAATCAGCAGAAGCTGCTTGTGCCACTAGGCATACCAGATGCCCTAGGCAATTGCCTAGTTTGCCTATACCTAGGGCCGACTCTGCCCGTCCCGGGCACCGGTGTTGTGATGGGCCCCAAGGTCTGGTTGCGGCAGCTGCAGGCTCAGCATGGGTGGATGTACAATAATAATTATATACATCATGGCATCACACCGCCACGCTGGCCGGCCGCTGTGAAGTTAATAGAAGCATGATGTTGCTATTAACTACACAGCGGACAGCCGGTGCGATGCAGCGATGTATATAATTAGCCAGCATTACTCATACAGCGGCTTCCCCTGTGGTAACCCCCCCCCCCCCCTCCCTGCCCCCAGGTCAGCTGTCCGGGGACAACTTGTACAGCTGTCCCCATGTGGAAAGCACAACGCTGCGTCCTTCCCTCCTCTTCTCCCTGCCCGCCCTGTCTCTGCTGTGTGGCGACTACCTCTTAGAGGAGCGGCCAGACTGGTGACTGGGTGTGACTAAAAGACTGTCAGGCTGGCGAGCTGACAGAATAAAACAGCCTCAGACAGGCAGCTTGTAGGGAGCCTGGTCTGTGTAGCGGCAGCTGTGTGCTAGTAAGTGTACGTTCTCCAGATCAGAGAATGTCTGTGGTGGCTGGTTCAGATCAGCACAGACAGTGCAAGACTGCTTGCCTATTCTGGGCAGGCCCAGCAACAGGCGAGGCAAAGGGGACACCCCTACTGTGCCCCAAGGGTCAGAGTGGCCCAGCCGGGGATCAGGGACACTTATTACGGGACTACAGCTCCTATTAGTACTTTTTAAACTAACTGCCTGTCTGCCACCAATTTAGCTAGTTAAGAGTCTGGCCACACAATCCTCCTCCCCCCCTCACTTGGTGGATGCAGCCACCGCAACATCATAACTATGACGCTGCGCTGGCCCTTCCATGTCTCATGCCACTGAGGAGCATGCCTTAACCAGCCCAGCCTCCTGCCAGCGCAGGGCACAGGCGTGTGACAGTGGCATTTACAGACTGAGGGGGGTGGAGGGCCCCTAGAGATATCAGTGTAGTGGGCCCCAAGATTTCTATTGCCTGCCCTATGCGTACGCACCGCCCTGGACCCAGGTACATACGCCCACTATATGCCCCTGTTACACGCCCAGATTTTTAACCTTGTGGTGACTCCCCACAGACACTCCTCCACCACACGTTTTAACATTGTTTAGTTGAGGTGAACATCGCACCAAACAGCTGCAGCATACTATAACATATACAGTAAATATACTGTATGTATCATTTTCTTATATAGATATAGATATAGATAGACTATCCATATAAGTGGCTTGTCATAGCCAGGGGCTGTTGTAAGCCACTTAGGAGAATACGGGGACCATTGAATCAGGTCTTTTGGGGATTATTCAGGTTTGTTAGCAAACTAAAAAAGCAAGCAACTGGGCAAATCCATATTGCTCTGCAGGAGGGGCAGATGTAACATGTGCAGAGAGATTTAGATTTGGGGAGGGGTTATATTGTTTCTGTGCATGGTAAATGCTGGCTGCTTAACTTTTACACTGCACTTTAGATTTCAGTTTGAACACGCCTCACCCAAATCTACCTCTCTCTGCACATGTTACATCTGCAGCCCCTGCAGTGCACCATGGTTTTGCCCAGTTATGTGCCTTTTTTGGTTTGCTAACAAACCTGAATAAGGCCCATAGAGCAGAGTACATTTGTACATGCACAAACTCAATTGCATTAATTTCTTATGGTCTTTATATAGTGCACACACATTATGGAAACCCACACACATGTCTAACAAGCAATCCCCCTCTGTGTGTGCCCATAAGAGTAGACGTGCTACAGATGCAGATGTTTTCTTGCATAGTTAAGTCAAAACAAGGCCAAGTGACTCAACTATGCATGAAAGCATAGGAACTGGGGTGCAAAAAAATGGCAGCAGGTGCCCTGGACTGATTAGTCAAAATGTAAAATATTTGGCTGTAACAGATGGCAGTTTGTTCACTGAAGGGCTGGAGAGTGGTACAGTCATTGTGTCTGCAGGCAGCAGTGAAGCATGGTGGAGGTTTCTTGCAAGTTTAGGGCTGCATTTCAGCAAATGGAGTTGGGTAAGGGGCAGATGTACCAAGTCTTGAAAAATTATACATTTCATGGTAATAAAGTCCCAGCCAATCACCTTCTAACTGCCATTTTTCAAACACAGGGACAGATTTATCAAGCCTTGGAGAGTGATCAATTGCATGGTGATAATGTGCCAGCCAATCAGCTCCTAACTGTTATTTTTGATTAGTTGGTACTTTATCACCGCACTATTTATCACTCTCCAAGGCTTGATAAATCTGGGCCATAGTCTGTAACATGGCAGTTAGGAGCTGATAGGCTGGTACATTTCTACTTTAGTCAGGATTAATGGTGTCCTTAAATACAGGCAAGTACTTATCCATCATGCAATACAATCAGGGAGGCATCAGATTGGCTCCAAATGTATTCTGCAGCAGGACAATGACCACAAACATACAGCTAATGGCCCTCATTCCGAGTTGTTCGCTCGGTATTTTTCATCGCATCGCAGTGAAAATCCGCTTAGTACGCATGCGCAATGTTCGCACTGCGACTGCGCCAAGTAACTTTACTATGATGAAAGTATTTTTACTCACGGCTTTTTCTTCGCTCCGGCGATCGTAATGTGATTGACAGGAAATGGGTGTTACTGGGCGGAAACACGGCGTTTCAGGGGCGTGTGGCTGAAAACGCTACCGTTTCCGGAAAAAACGCAGGAGTGGCCGGAGAAACGGTGGGAGTGCCTGGGCGAACGCTGGGTGTGTTTGTGACGTCAACCAGGAACGACAAGCACTGAAATGATCGCACAGGCAGAGTAAGTCTGGAGCTACTCTGAAACTGCTAAGTAGTTAGTAATCGCAATATTGCGAATACATCGGTCGCAATTTTAAGAAGCTAAGATTCACTCCCAGTAGGCGGCGGCTTAGCGTGTGTAACTC